>NC_067495.1:84123275-84247275 GCF_947179515.1 Apodemus sylvaticus | reverse complement strand
GCCTTGGGAAGAAATCAGGGGACAGAGATGCAAATATCAACAACAGAATACAAGAGATAGAAGAAAGAATCTCAGATGCTGAAGATTCCATAGAAACCATGGACTCAGCAGTTAAAGAAAATGCAAAATGCAAAAAGCTTGTAACCCAAAATATCCAGGAAATCCAGGACACAATGAGAAGACCAAACCTAAGGTTTATAGGCATAGATGAGAGTGAAGATTTACAACTTAAAGGGCCAGCAAACATCTTCAATAAAATTATGGAAGAAAACTTCCCTAACCTAAAGAGAGAGATGCCCATGAATATACAAGAAGCCTACAGAACTCCAAACAGACTGGACCAGAACAGAAATACTTCCCGTCACATAATAATCAAAACACCAAATGTTCTAAACAAAGAAAGAATACTAAAGGCAGTAAGAGAAAAAGGCCAAGTAACATATAAAGGAAGACCTATCAGAATCACAGCAGACTTTTCACCTGAGACTATGAAGGCTAGAAGGTCCTGGGCAGATCTCATGCAGACTCTAAGAGAACACAAATGCCAATCAAAACTACTATATCCAGCAAAACTCTCAATCACCATAGATGGAGAAACTAAGATATTTCATGACAAAACCAAGTTTACCCAATATCTATCCACAAACCCGGCCCTAAAAAGGATAATAGGAGGACAACACCAATACAAGGAGGGAAACTTCACCCTGGAAAAAGCAAGATAGTAACCTTTCATCAAACCCAAAAGAAGTTAAGCATTCAAATTTAAAAAATAACGTCAAAAATGATAGGAAGTAACAATCACTATTCCTTAATATCTCTTAACATCAATGGACTTAATGCCCCAATAAAAAGACACAGACTAACTGAATGGATACATAAACAGGACCCTACATTTTGCTGCTTACAGGAAACACACCTCAGGGTCAAAGACAAACACTACGTTAGAGTAAAAGGCTGGAAGACAATTTTACAAGCAAATGGTCTCAGGAAACAAGCTGGAGTAGCCATTTTAATATCAGATAAAATTGACTTTCAACCCAATGTCATCAAAAGAGACCCTGAGGGACACTTTTTGCTGGTCAAAGGAAAAATACAAAAAGAAGAACTGTCAATCCTGAACATCTATGCCCCAAATGCAAGGGCACCCTCTTTCGTAAAAGAAACTTTATTAAAACTAAAAGCACACATTGCACCTAACACAATAATTGTGGGTGACTTCAACACTGCACTTTCCTCAATGGACTGATCAGGAAAACAGAAACTAAACAGGGACACAATGAAACTAATTGAAGCTTTGATCCAATTAGATTTAACAGATATATATAGAACATTCTATCCTAAAACAAAAGAATATACCTTTTTCTCAGCACCTCATGGTACCTTCTCCAAAATCGACCATATAATTGGTCACAAGACAGACCTCAACAAATATAAGAAGATCGAACTAATCCCATGCCTCCTATCTGATCACTATGGAGTAAAAGTGGTCTTCAATAGCAACAGAAACAACAGAAAGCCCACATACACGTGGAAACTGAACAATACTCTACTCAATGATACCTTGGTCAAGGAAGAAATAAAGAAAGAAATTAAAGACTTTTTAGAACACAATGAAAATGAAAACACAACATACCCAAATCTATGGGACACAATGAAAGCAGTGCTAAGAGGAAAACTCATAGCCCTGAGTGCCTCCAAAAAGAAAATGGAGAGAGCATACATTACCAGCTTAATGACACACCTGAAAGCCCTAGAACAAAAAGAAGCTATTTCGCCCAGGAGGAGTAGAAGGCAGGAAATCATCAAACTCAGGGCCGAAATCAATCAAGTAGAAACAAAGAGAACCATACAAAAAATCAACAAAACCAGGAGCTGGTTCTTTGAGAAAATCAACAAGATAGATAAACCCTTAGCCAGACTGACCAAAGGGCACAGAGAAAGTATCCAAATTAACAAACTTAGAAATGAAAAGGGATATATAACAACGGAAACTGAGGAAATCCAAAAAATCATCAGATCCTACTACAAGAGCCTATACTCAACACAACTGGAGAATCTGGAGGAAATGGACAATTTCCTTGACAGATACCAAATACCAAAATTAAATCAGGACCAACTAGACCATCTAAACAGTCCCATAATGCCTAAAGAAATAGAAGGAGTCATAGAAAGTCTTACAACCAAAAAAAGCACAGGACCAGATGGCTTCAGTGCAGAATTCTACCAGACCTTCAAAGAAGAGTTAACACCAATACTCTTCAAACTATTCCACAAAATAGAAACAGAAGGAACACTACCCAATTCCTTCTACGAAGCCACAATTACGCTGATACCAAAGCCACACAAAAATCCAACAAAGAAAGAGAACTTCAGACCAATTTCCCTTATGAACATCGATGCAAAAATACTCAATAAAATTCTTGCCAACCGAATCCAAGAACACATCAAAACGATCATCCACCATGATCAAGTAGGCTTTATCCCGGGAATGCAGGGTTGGTTCAATATACGGAAATCCATCAATGCAATCCACTACATAAACAAACTCAAAGAACAAAACCACATGGTCATTTCATTGGATGCTGAAAAAGCATTTGACAAAATTCAGCATCCCTTCATGCTTAAAGTCTTGGAGAGAACAGGAATTCAAGGCCCATACCTAAACATAGTAAAAGCAATATACAGCAAACCGGTAGCCAGCATCAAACTAAATGGAGAGAAACTTGAAGCAATCCCACTGAAATCAGGGACCAGACAAGGCTGCCCCCTTTCTCCTTATCTTTTCAATATTGTACTTGAGGTACTAGCTCGGGCAATTCGACAACATAAGGAGGTCAAAGGGATACAAATTGGAAAGGAAGAAGTCAAACTATCATTATTTGCAGACGACATGATCGTCTACCTAAGTGACCCAAAGAACTCCACTAGAGAGCTCCTACAGCTGATAAACAACTTCAGCAAAGTGGCAGGTTATAAAGTCAACTCAAGCAAATCAGTGGCCTTCCTATACTCAAAGGATAAGCAGGCTGAGAAAGAAATTAGGGAAATGACCCCCTTCACAATAGCCACAAACAGTATAAAGTATCTTGGGGTGACTCTTACCAAACATGTGAAAGATCTGTATGACAAGAACTTCAAGACTCTGAAGAAGGAAATGGAAGAAGACCTCAAAAAATGGGAAAACCTCCCATGCTCATGGATCGGTAGAATCAATATAGTTAAAATGGCCATTTTGCCTAAAGCACTATACAGATTCAATGAATACCCATCAAAATCCCAACTCAATTCTTCACAGAGTTAGAAAGAGCAATTATCAAATTCATCTGGAACAACAAAAAACCCAGGATAGCTAAAACTATTCTCAGCAACAAAAGGAAATCTGGGGGAATCAGTATCCCTGACCTCAAGCAATACTACAGAGCAATAGTGTTAAAAACTGCATGGTATTGGTACAGTGACAGGCAGGAGGATCAATGGAACAGGATTGAAGATCCAGAAATGAACCCACACACCTATGGCCACTTGATCCTCGACAAAGAGGCTGAAAACATCCAATGGAAAAAAGATAGCCTTTTCAACAAATGGTGCTGGTTCAACTGGAGGTCAGCATGCAGAAGAATGCGAATTGATCCATCCTTGTCTCCTTGTACTAAGCTCAAATCCAAATGGATCAAGGACCTCCACATAAAGCCAGACACTCTGAAGCTAATAGAAAAAAAACTGGGGAAGACCCTTGAGGACATCGGTACAGGGAGAAAGTTTCTGAACAGAACACCAATAGCGTATGCTCTAAGAGCAAGAATTGACAAATGGGACCTCATAAAATTACAAAGTTTCTGTAAGGCAAAGGACACCATCAAGAGGACAAATCGGCAACCAACAAATTGGGAAAAGATCTTCACCAATCCTACATCAGATAGAGGGCTAATATCCAATATATATAAAGAACTCAAGAAGTTAGACTCCAGAAAACCAAACAACCCTATTAAAAAATGGGGTACAGAGTTAAACAAAGAATTCTCACCTGAAGAACTTCGGATGGCGGAGAAGCATCTTAAAAAATGCTCAACTTCATTAGTCATTAGGGAAATGCAAATCAAAACAACCCTAAGATTTCATCTTACACCAGTCAGAATGGCTAAGATTAAAAATTCAGGAGACAGCAGGTGTTGGAGAGGGTGTGGAGAAAGAGGAACACTCCTCCACTGCTGGTGGGGTTGCAAATTGGTACAACCACTCTGGAAATCAGTCTGGCGGTTCCTCCGAAAACTGGGCACCTTACTTCCAGAAGATCCTGCTATACCACTCCTGGGCATATACCCAGAAGACTCCCCACCATGTAATAAGGATACATGTTCTACTATGTTCATAGCAGCCCTATTTGTAATTGCCAGATGCTGGAAAGAACCCAGGTATCCCTCAACAGAAGAGTGGATGCAAAAAATGTGGTATATCTACACAATGGAGTACTATTCAGCCATTAGAAACAATGAATTCATGAAATTCTTAGGCAAATGGATGGAGCTAGAGAATATCATACTAAGTGAGGTAACCCAGACTCAAAAGGTGAATCATGGTATGCACTCACTAATAAGTGGATATTAACCTAGAAAACTGGCATACCCAAAACATAATCCACACATCAAATGAGGTACAAGAAGAAAGGAGGAGTGGCCCCTGGTTCCGGAAAGACTCAGTGAAACAGTATTCAGCAAAACCAGAACGGGGAAGTGGGAAGGGGTGGGTGGGAGGACAGGGGAAGAGAAGGGGGCTTGCGGGACTTTCGGGGAGTGGGGGGGCTAGAAAAGGGGAAATCATTTGAAATGTAAATAAATTATATCGAATTAAAAAAAAAAAAACTCAGGAGACAGCAGGTGTTGGCGAGGATGTGGAGAAAGAGGAACACTCCTCCCCTGCTGGTGAGGCTGTAAGATGGTCCAACCACTTTGGAAATCAGTCTGGTGGTTCCTCAGAAAACTGGTCATGACACTTCCTGAGGACCCTGCTACACCTATCCTGGGCATATAACCAACGGATTCCTCGGCAAGCAATAAAGACACATGCTCCATTATGTTCATAGCAGCCTTGTTAATAATAGCCAGAAGCTGAAAAGAACCCAGATGTCTCTCAAAGGAGGAATGGATACAGAAATTGTGGTATATTTACACAATGGAATACTACTCAGCAATTAGAAACAATGAATTCACAAAATTTTTAGGCAAATGATTTCATCTGGAAAATATCATCCTAGGTAAGGTAACCCAATCAGAAAAGAATGCACATGGAATGCAATCGGTGATAAGTGGATATTAATTAGCCCAGAAGCTCTGAACACCCAAGGCACAAATCGCATAACAAATGAAGAAGTATGGAGAGGGTCCTAATCCTGGGAAGGATTGATCTAGCATTGGAGGGGAATATAAGGACAGAGGAAAAAGAGGAAGGTGATTGGAGATTGGATGGATTGAAGAAGGTTTATGGGACATATGGGGAAGGGGGATCTGGGAAATTGGAAATCATTTGGAATGTAAACAAAGAATATAGAAAATAAAAATGTTTAAAAAAAACAATGAATTCATGAAATTTTTAGGCAAATGGTTGGAACTGGAAAATATCATCCTAGGTAAGGTAACCCAATCACAAAAGAATACACATGAAATGCAATCTCTGATAAGTGGATATTAATTAGCCCAGAAGCTCTGAACACCCAAGGCACAAATCGCATAACAAATGACTCCCATGAAGAAGTATTGAGAGGATCCTGATCCTGGGAAGGATTGATCTAGCATTGGAGGGGAATATAAGGACAGAGAAAAAAGAGGAAGGTGATTGGAGATTGGATGGAGAGAAGCTTTATGGGACATATGGGGAGGGGGGGATCTGGGAAATTGGAAATCATTTGGAATGTAAACCAAGAATATAGAAAATCAAAATATTAAAAAAAACAAACAATGAATTCATGAAATTTTTAGGCAAATGGTTGGAACTGGAAAATATCATACTAAGTGAGGTATCGCATTCACAAAAGAACACACATGGAATGCAGTCACTGATAATTGGATATAAGCCCAGAATCTCTGAATACCCAAGACACAACTCAAGTATCAAGTGATTCCCAAGAAGAAAGAAGGAAAGGCCCTGGTCCTGCAAAGACTTGATGCAGCATTATAGAGGAATGCCAGGACAGAAAAGTGGGAGTGGGTGGATTGGGGAATGGGCAGATAGAAGAGGGCTTATTGGACTTATGTGGAGGGCAGAGCTGGAAAAGGGAAAATCATTTGGAATGTAAACAAAGAATAGAGAAAATAATAGTAATAATAAAAAGAAAAATGTTGTTTACTGGTCTACTCCATGCAGCTTGCTCAGTTTGCCTTTTTATCCAATATACAATCACCTTCTTAGTGGGGGTATTTTACACAGTAAGGTGGAACCTTCCACATCAATTGTTTTAAAACACTCACTCACACTCACCCACATACACACACACACACACACACACACTGGTTTGATGAAGGCAATTTGAGGTTCTTTCTTCCAATACATCTATGGCTTGCATCAAATTGACATTAAATAAGCGAACAAACAAAACAACCTACTAGAATAACACTGAAACTCCTTTTTATAACTACCCGTAGTGGTAATATAGAATGACAGAACTCCTTCAACTCAACTTTTCTCTTACATTTTTTTTATGATACTTCACTATGCTGTCTTCATTCAGTTTCAGAACCTATCATTCTCTTTCACATTCCAGTATCTAAGAGCTTACTCTTTCTTCTATTGGAAAATTCATCGCCCACAATTTGAAAAGCTATTCCCTTCTATTTCTTATTCTTTATGTATTCATCCATAAAGTAATCTTTCCCCAGAGGCCTTTCCTAACTGTGATATATGGAAATGTACCTTTGAATGAAACTGTTTTCTTTACATCATCCATTACTACCTTTATTGTTTATTTGCTCTCTATGTTTTGGCATCCAAGTATTACCTCTAAGAGGTATGAGCTCTCTGCTCTATCCATAGCCAGACTAACCAGAGGGCACAGAGACAGTATGCAAATTATCAAAATCAGAAATGAAAAGAGAGATATAACTGTACTGGCTAGTTTTGTGTGTCAACTTGACACAGGCTGGAGTTATCACAGAGAAAGGTGTTTCATTTGGGGAAGTGCCTCCATGAGATCCAGATGTGGGGCATTTTCTCAATTAGTGATCAAGTGGTGAGGGCCCCTTGTGGGTGGTTCCACCTTTGGGCTGGTGCTCTTGGGTTGTATAAGAGAGCAAGCTGAGCAAGCCAGGGGAAGCAAGCCAGTAAGAAACATCCCTCCATGGCCTCTGCATCAGCTCCTGCTTCCAACCCTGCTTGAGTTCCAGTCCTGACTTCCTTTAGTGATGAACTGCATTGTGGAAGTGTAAGCTCAATAAACCCTTTCCTCCCCAACTTGCTTCTTGGTCATGATGCTTGTGCAGGGATAGAAACCCTGACTAAGAAAAATTGGTACCAGCATAGTGGGGTATTCCTGTGACAACCTGACCATGTTTTGGAGAGGACTGTGGAAGGACTTTGGAACTTTGAGCTAGAAAATCCATTAGAATATTAAGAGCTCAGTGGAAAGCTCTGTAGGAGCTTGGAAGACAATGTTAAGAACAGTGCAAAAGATGGAGGCCTGGCACGTGAAATTTCAGAGGGAAGATTAAAGACTCTTACAGTGGCCATGTTTTGATTGTGAAGATTATGTGGTTTTGGTTAGCTGGGGCTGAAGAATCCGCTGTGATTAATAAGACACCAGAACCACTAAAGCAACCCTTTGTGTTACTGGGACTATTGATGCTGGTTAGCTGGAGCTAAGAAATTAGCGGTGATTAAGAAGAGACCAGCATCACTGAGGTGAAATCTTTTGGGAAGTGTTTTCTGAGAGCACAGTGTGTTCCAGAGATAGCCACAGTTGTATTTTGTGCTGTGGCCAGACTTGGTACTGTGTAAGAGTCCCCCAGATGGTACTGGTTTTGAAGGCATGAAGGGGTCATGAAGAGCAGCTGAGGCTCTTGGCACAGTGGGAGGACATGGAAGACCATTGGTAAAGGTGCAACTTCAGTTGCAATTGATGACCCAGGACTTGAAGGGGTCATCCATAGGAGCAGAGGCTTGTCACCATGAAGAGAGCCTATGAGAGGCTATTGGTGAAGCCTAATTATAGTGGAAGATAGCAGTGATTTGGAGATGCCAGTACCATGAGATGACCACCAAGAATAGCAGCAGCAGTGGAGTACAGGCAGTTGGAGCCTAAAATTCAAGCTGTGCGCTACAAAGGGCAGAGCTGGAGAAGTGACCCAAGCCCTTGGGGGAGAAAGAAAGATCTTAAGTTGGATCCCAGACATTAAACCACTGGAGTTTGAGTTTTGCTTTTGGTTGTGACTGTGCCTTGATATGTTTCCCTCTTGAAGAAAGAAAGAATTTTAGTGGAGCCCACAGTTGAGAGACTGAATTTTTAAGAGACTTTGAATTTTAAAGGTATTGGACATTTTGAAGTGATTGAACTTTTAATGTGTAAAGACTGTGGGACTTTTAAAGTAATTTAGATCTTGGGGATGAATAAGAAAGTAAGTGTTGAGGCTTAATAGTGATGTGTTTGTGTGTCAAGTTGACAAAGGGTCAATTGTACTGGCTGCTTTTGTGTGTCAACTTGACACAGGCTGAATTTATCACAGAGAAAGGAGTTTCAGTTGGGGAAGTGCCTCCAGGAGATCCAACTGTGAGGCATTTTCTCAATTAGTGATCAAGGGGGAGGGCCCCTTGTGGGTGGTACCATCCCTGGGCTGGTGCTCTTGGGTTCTATAAGAGAGCAGGCTGAGCAAGTCAGGGGAAGCAAACCAGTAAGGAACATCTCTCTATGGCCTCTGCATCAGCTCCTGCTTCCTAACCTACTTGAGTTCCAGTCCTGACTTCCTTTATGATGAACAGCAATGCAGAAGTGTAAGCTGAATAAACCCTTTCCTCCCCAACTTGCTTCTTGGTCATGATGTTTGTGCAGGAATAGGAACCCTGACTAAGACAGTATTAAATGATAAAAGTAGAACTAGATGACTTTTCAAAGGTTAAATATAACTCAAGAGAATATCCTGCTTGCGGCCTAGAAGGAAGTCTAGACTTACGTGGGAGGGTAATAGGGCTAAACTGCTGCTCTTGCCACCTCCATGTGGGCTCCTAGCTCAGGCCTCAGCTGCCCAGAGAGTTCCTGAAGAAAGCTTTGCATTCAGGGGTGTAGTGGAATGGAAGGATTTTTTTTTTTCAGAATCAGACAATCCATCTTTTCTGGAAGGTCTGGAGAGCAGAGTTAGGGAGAGATATTTCAACTTTTGAGATAAAGTATTAATTTGTAGTAAGAGGCACCATGTTATATCTTCCTAGCTCTGGAGGTAGATATATATTTGGTCATCCCAAACTACTGCCATACTCTCTCCCTTATCATGCCCCCATTCCAAATGGGTCAATTACTAGTTCCTGGTTTCTGATTGTTATCAAAGTTAAATACTTAAAACAAAATATTTGAAACTACGATCCACATATAAAAGAGAACCATTTGTGTTTCTGGGACTAAATTATGTCATACATAATTTTTTACAGTTTCATCTAATTACCTGAAAATTTAATTATTTCATTTTTCTTCAGATCTGAGTCATATTCCACTGTGTATATTTGCCATATTGTTTTTATTGATTCATCTGTTATCATCAATCTAGGTTATTTACATTTCCTAGAAATATGACTAAATCAGCAACGACGATGGAAATACATATCTCTCTCTATAGTAGCTATGAGGTGTACTGGCTCTATACCCAGGAGTCATAAGCTGGATTATATGGCAGTGTAAGTTTTAGTTTTTTAAAGTACTCAAGGCTGATTTCCAAAAAAGGCAAAGATAAATGATAATCCTACCAAAATAATTAAGAGTTCTCAAGTTGTCATACCATGCCAGTACTTATTATCACTTGTATTTGTTGTGTAGCAATTTTCTTTAAAGTAAATCTGTTCATTGTCAAGAAAAACTAATTATGATACAAGATGTACTAAATTGAGGAAAAACATTCAGTTCTGTAAGGAAGTTAATTAAGGCATATGGTCTAAACAATTAAAAAGCATCAAGATGTCTCTTGAAACTCAAGAGATTTACTGGGTCCCTCTATCCCAAAGCATATAAGCATGTAAGATGTATGGATGCTTGAGATATTTTATTTTAGGCAAATAGAGCCTCATAGAAGAAGAAGAATGTAGGCAAGCCACCTGGAAAATGAGAGATGAGTGAAACTCCCTGAAATTGGTACCTGAGCTGCCTGAAGAATCTCCAACCTGTTTAGCTATCTTCCTATTGTGTGGTGTGCTGCATATTTCCAGACTTCTTGATCCATGATTTATTCAAGGGTATTTGGTAACCCAATAGTCTTTGAATAATTTCTGCTACTGTAAGTAAACTCCCCCAAATAAGTCCTCAACAAAATACCTTGTTTCAGTAAGTTGGAGTATGAGTTAGTACTTTGTTCTGTCATCAGTTCCCTTTTGTGGTAATAAATATTTCTTCTCACCTTCCCAGGAATACAACATCATAAAACAGCATTCCTTATGTTGGCTAGATTGACTTGAATAAGATGAAGGGATACTAGGATCCCAACAGATATACAGCAGAAGACTGCAGAGTCTGAGTTCAGTCAGAGAAGTTGCAACTAACCTTCAAGAGATTGGAGGCCCCAAGGAGTTTAGAGGTCTGGATAGGTGGGTTGTACATTGTGGGGACATCCTCGTGGAAACGGGGTGTGTTGGACGGATGGGATATGAAAAAGTTGGAGGGTGGAGGGGGGATAAAATCTGGAATGTAAATGACTAAATAAATAAATACATACATAAATGAAAGACAAAACAAGAAAAGATACTAATGTACTTAAGGCATTTTTAATTTTCATTTCTCTGGTAGCTAAGATTTTGAACAGTTTCTTAAATGTTTCCTATATGGTTGCTTTTATTCTTTAGTAAATTCCCCATTGTTCATCAGCGTAGATTTTAATTGGATTTGTTTTCTTAATATCTAATTTTTAGAACCCTTTGTGTATTCTTGACAATAGTACTCTGTTGGATGTTTACCATTTTTTTTTTCATTCTTTGGCCTACATATATATTCACTTTATAATTTCTTTTGCAATACAGATTTTGTTTATGTGAGATCATATTTATTGATTGTTGCTTTTATTTCATGTACTATGGAAGTTTTATGCAGAAAGTCATTACTTGTGCTTAATTTTAAGCATACTTTCTGAGTTATCTGGTAATATCATTATGATAGTAGGCCTGATGTTGAGGTCTATGATGTACATGGAGTTGAATTTTGTGTACAGTTCCAGATAGAATATAGTTTCAGTGAAATCCATGTTTTTACAATACGATTTCTTGAAGATTCTGTATTTGTCAAAATACATAAATAACAGCAATAATGTGTCCTTAACTCTACTGATTTATAAGTCCCTCATGCAAAAGCATGCTGGTATTATTTTCTATGGCATTGCAATACTAATTTGAAATCAGGTACAGCATTGTTGTCTTTGTGTTTGTGCTTCCATATTTTTTGTTTGTTAATTTTTGATGTTAATAAAGAATAGCCTAGCAATTTTCATTGGATTAGCATTGAATCTGTAGATTACTTTATGAGCTATAGACAACAATTCTCCTATATTTTAAAGGAAGATGAAGAACTATGAAAACATTCTGTTAAATCAAAACCTTTTCTAAGAATATTATATTCCTAAGAATATTCATAAAAATATTCCTGCAGCATGAATGGGGTTTGAAAATTAGGAACTATGGCCCTAAACTTAATGTTCAATTGTGAAGAAGTTAATGTTTCCTACTTAGAAAACTTGTAGTAGCTTCTGTTACAGAGTCCATGACAAGACATGTTTCTTTGTGTTTGTGCCTGTGCCAAAGAACAAAGCCTGTGTGCTCTTGCTCCTCACCCACTGAGCCAAGACTTCTAGATGCAGCCCGGACCCCCAGGAGTTGTGACACATCTGGGACTTCAGGTGAGGCCCCAAACCCTGTCTCATTACAAAAGTTCTTTCTTGTTTGTATCTGTGCCCTGGAGTGCTCTGGCTAACATACACTCAGCTCATACCCAGATGAAGCTTGACCACTCAGGAGTTCAGACATATCCAGGATCACATGTTTACAGCTTGACCTGCAGGAGTTACGATACACCCTGGATCACAGGTTCTTAGGAGGAATAGGGTACAGTCAGAGACAGTAAGCCCAGTGAACATAACAGATAACCAGATAGTGAGAGGCAAACACAAAAACATAAGCAGCAGAAACCAATGCTCCTTGACAACATCAGAGCACACATATTACACCACCACAAGCCTTGGATACCCCATGATACCTGAAAAGCAAGATTCTGATCTAAAATCCCAATTCATGAAAGCTATAGAAGATTTTAAGAAAGACCTGAATAACTCCCATAAATAAATACAGGTAGAAAAATAGAAACTCTTAAAAGAGGCAACACATAAACCTCTTAAAGAAATATAAGAAAACAAAACCAAACAGTTGAAGGAATTGAGCAAAACCTTGCAGGATATAGACTGAAATAGAAACAATAAAGAAATCACAAAGTGAGACAACCTTGGAGATAGAAAACCTAGGAAAGAGATCAAGAGTCATAGATGCAAGCATAATCAACAGAATACAAGAGGTAAAGGAGAGAATTTCAGGCATAAAAGATACCATAGAAGACATTGACAAAACAGTCAAAGAAAATACAAAAAAAGCAAAAAAAAGCTCCTGATTCAAAATATTCAAGAAATCTAAGAAACAATGAAAAGATCAAACCTAAGAATAATAGGTATAGACTAGAATAAAGATCTTTATTTCAAAAGACCATGAAACAACTTCAACAAAATTATAGAGAAAACTTTCCTAACCTCAAGAAAGAGATACCCATGAGCATACAAGAAGAATACAGTTCTATGCACAAGTCCCACTAGGAGAGAGCTGGTCTTGCAGGAATGCACTCACTCCCAGGCTCAGACATGAGATCTCCACTTTCCCTACAATAACTGCCCAAAGCAGGACCATCCATGAGTGCACAGTGCACAGGGACAGTGAAGCAGCTGGGACAGGAACACTTCAGGGAGCTGAGGCTATTCCACAACCCTCTGTACCGGTCCCACCAGAAGAGAGCTGGTCTCACAGGAGTGCTGACACAGGCTTCCTGGCTCACAGGAGAGACAAGGTCCAGCCAGAGACAGCAAGAACAACTAACACCAAAGATAACCAGATGGCAAAAGTGAAGCTCAAGAACCTCAACAACACAACCAGGCTACATGGCATGATCAGAACCCAGTAATCCCACCATAGCAAGTCCCTGACATACAACCACACCAAAAAAGTAAGATTTGGATTTAAAATCAAATCTCATGATGCTGAAAGATGAATTTAAGAAGGAAATAAATAACTACCTTAAAGAAATACAGAAGAATACATATAAACAACTAGAAGCCATTAAAGAATAAACACAAAATCCCTTAAAGAATTATAAGACAACACAACCAAACAGGTGAAGGAACTGGGAAAAATTAGGGTCTAAAAATGGAAGTAGAAACAATAAAGAAATCACAAAGGGAGAAAACCCTGGATATAGAAAACCTAGGAAAGAGGAGGAGTCATAGATGCAAGCATCAATAGCAGGATATAAGATATAGAAGAGAGAATCTCAGGTGCAGAAGATGCCACAGAAAACATTGACACAGCAGTCAAAGAAAATGCAAAAAAAAAAAAAAAAAAAAAAAAAAAAAAAAAAAAGCAAAAAAAAAAAAAAAAAAACAACAACAAAAAAAAACCAAAAAAAACAAAAAAAAAAACAAAACTCCTAACCCAAACAATCTGGGAAATCCAGGACAAAATGAGAAGATCAACCCTAAGAATAATAGGTATAACAGAGAGCAAAGAGTCCCAACTTAAAGGGCCAGTAAATATCTTCACAAAATTATAGAAGAAAACTTCTCTAACCTAAAGAGACATCCATGAACATACAAGAAGCCTATAAAACTCCAAATAGATTGGTTAAGGAAAGAAATTCCTCCTTCACATAATAATTAAAACACCAAATGCACAAAACAGAGAAAGACTATTTAACGCAGTAAGGGAAAATGGTCAAGTAGCATATAACGAAACACCTATCAGAATTACACCAGACTTCTCACCAGAGAAAATCCTAGCAGAAGAACCTGACCAACTCCTAGGCAGATCCTAGGCAGAAGATCCTCACCAGAAGATCCTAAGCAATTGTCATACAGACCCTAAGAGAACACAAATGCCAGGCTAGGCTACTATACTCAGCAAAACTCTCAATTACCATAAATGGAGAAACCATGATATTCCATGACAAAGCCAAACTTACATAATATCTTTCCATAAATCCAGCCCTACAAAAGATAATAGACAGAAAACTCCAACACAAAGAAGAAAACTGCATCCTAGAAAAAGCAAGAAAGTAAACTTTTTACAACAAACCTGAAAGAAGATAGCCACACAATATAATTTCACAACTAACAACAAAAATAACAGTAACAATCAGTATTCCTTAATATCCCTTAACATCAAAAATACACATCCCACTGATTCAATTAGGACAAATCATCACTAAGTTTGTAAGTACGACATTGAAAAATTAAAGGGTTTTGTTGATTCTTTGTATGGTTCTATTTGTTTCTACTGGATTGATTTTAGACCTGAATTTGATGATTTCCTGATTTCTACTTCTCCTGGGTGAATTAGCTTCTTTTTGCTCCAGGGCTTCCAGCTGTGCCTTTAAGCTGCTAGTGTATGCTCTTTCCAGTTTCTTTTTGGAGGCACTCAGGGCTATGAGTTTTTCCTCTTTGCACTGATTTCATTGAGCCCCATAAATTTGGGTATGTTGTGATTTCATTTTCATTAAATTCTAAAAAGTCTTTGATTTCCTTCCTTATTCCTCAACCAATTATCATTGAGCAGAGTATTGTTCATTTTCCATGTGTATTTGTGCTTTCTGTTGTTTTTGTTGCTATTAAAGACCACCACCCTTTCTCCATTGTGATCTGATAGGGTGCATGGGATTAATTTGATCTTCTTATATCTGTTGAAGTCTGTTTTGTGACTAATTATATGATCAATTTCCTAAATAGAACGCTAATAGCCTATGCGCTAAGACAAATGTTGCCTGATAAAATTGCAGATTTTCTGTAAAGCAAAGAATACTGCCATTAGAACAAAACATCAACCAACAAATTGCGAAAATATCTTTACCAACCCTACATACAATAGAGGGCTAATATACAATATATACAAAGAAGTCAAGAAGTTGGACTCTAGATAGCCAAATAATCCTAATTAAAAATGGGGTATAGAGCTAAACAAAGAATTTTAACCTAAAGAATATCGAATGGCTGAGAATAACCTTAAGAAATGCTCAACATCATTAGTCATTAGGGAAATGCAAATCAAGACAACCCTGAAATTTCACCTCATATCAATCAGAATGGTTAAGATCAAAAACTCAGGAGACAGCAGGTATTGGCGAGGGTGTGGAGAAATAGGAACACTCCTCCACTGTTGGTGGAATTGTAAGCTGGTTCTTCAGACAACTAGTCATGAGACTTCAGGAGGACCCTGCTATACTACTCCTGGGGATATTCCCAGAGGATTCCCTGGCATGCAATAAGGACACATTTCCTTTATGTTTATAGCAGCCATATTTATAATAGCCAGAAGCTGGAAAGAATCCAGATGTACCTCAATGGAGAAATGGATACAGAAAATGTGGTATATTTACACAATGGAATACTACTCAGCAATTAAAAACAATGAATTCATGAAATTTTAGGCAAATGGTTGGAAATGGAAAATATCATCATAATTGAGGTAATCCATTCACAAAAGAACACACATAGAATGCAGTCACTGATAAGTGGATATTAGCCCAAAAGCTCTGAATACCCAAGACACAATTCACATATCAAAGCATTCCAAATAAGAAGGAAGGAGAGGGCCCTGGTCCTGGAAAGGCTTGAGGCAGCATTGTAGGGGATTACTAGGACAGAGAAGTGGGATTGGGTTGATTGGGGAATGGGTGGAGGGAAGAGGGCTTATGGGACTTTGGGGAGGTTGGAACCAGGAAAGGGGAAACCATTTGGAATGTAAACAAAGAATTAGAGAATAAATAATAACATTAAAAGGATCAATGGATGAGGCACCATAATTAAATCAATTAACACTATGAATAATGTGAAACTAAGCCTCTATTTTTAATCTACCTGATTTCAAACTTTTTAGCTTAGTATTATATACATACTAAGTTTTGAATTTTGTGTTACCTAAAATGTTCCTTCTCTATAGTATCTTTAAAAAAGATGTGTAATTATAACTCTCCAGGAAGTTTTTATCTTAATTTGGAATTTATGAGTAGTATAATTAATGTTATGTTTTGCTTCATAATTTTGGTATGGGAAATTTGCTTTTTGACATATATATATATATATATATATATATATATATGAATTTATGAAATTCTTATATTCTCTCTCTCTCTATATATATATATAGAGAGAGAGAGAGAGAGATTACATCTTATCAATTTTGTCAACCACTAAACAATGAAAAGATTTTATATTTTATGTATTACTGCTCTAAACATTTGTTCTATGTTTCTTCGAGGAATCACAGATAGATTTGTTCATATAATAAATGCAAGCACAGCTGAGAGGCCATTATCTCATGATGCTGTTTCTGTTGAACTTTTCATGTACTATGTATAAATGGGCCCTGCTTTCTGATCATTATTATATAAAATTATACCACTGTAATGGATATATTATTAAATTGAAATGTAAATGATCATGTCTATGATTATGATTATGACACATTTACATGTAGTACTTACATGAGCTCTTTTCTTATTAGATATTTTTTTATTTACATTTCAAATGTTATCCCATTTCCCTAACCCTCCCCTAAAACTCCCTAATCTATTCCCCCTCCCCCTGCTCACCAACACACCCACTCTCCCTTCCCTGTACTGCAATTCTCCTATAGTGTGGCATTGAGCCTTCACAGCACCAATGGCTTCTCCTCTCATTGATGTCCAACAAGACCATTCTCTGCTACATATGCTGCTGGAGCCATGGGTCCATCTATGTGCTTTCTTTGGTTGGTGCTTTAGTTCCTGGGAGCTCTGGGGTTACTTGTTGGTTCATATTGTTGTTCCACCTATGGTGCTGCAAAATCAGTCAGCTCCTTGGGTCCTTTCTCTAGTTCTTCCATTGGGAATCTGTGCTCAGTCCAATGGTTGCTGAGAGCATCCACTTCTGTATTTGTCAGGCACTGGCAAAACCTCTCAGGAGACAGCTATATCAGGCTCCTGTCAGCAAACACTTGTTGACATTCATAACAGTTTCTGGGTTTAGTAACTGATTATGGGATGGATCCCCAAGTTGGACAGTGTCTAGATGGGCTTTCCTTCAGTATCTGCTTCATACTATGTTTCTATATCTCCTCCCTTGCTTATTTTGATCACCCAGAGCTTGTTCATATTTAAAAACTGCCATCCAGAAAAGTAAAACCAATATATAGCATATCAATAGCCAATATCAAACTAAATGGAGAGAAACTTGGAGAAGCAATCCCACTAAAATCAGGGACAAGATGAGGCTGCCCACTAGCTCCCTTATATATTTAACAAAGTACTCAAAAATTCTAGCCTGAGCAATGAGAAAACAAAGGGAAACCAAAGGGATAAAAATTGGGAAGGAGGAACTCAATATATCACAATTTGCAGATGATAGGATAGTATACATAGGCGACCTCAAAAATTCTATCATGTAACTCCTACAGCCGATAAACAGCTTTAGCTAAGTGTCTGGATATAAAATTACCTCTAATAGATCAGTAACCTTCCTCTACTCAAAGGATAAATGGACTGAGAAAGAAAATAGGGAAGCAATGCCCTTCACAGTAGTCACAAATAATATAAAATAACTTTGTGTGAATCTAACCAAGCAAGTGAAAGATCTGTACAACAAGAACTTCAAGTTCCTGAAGAAAGAAATCAAAGACCTCACTCAGAAGATGGAAAGGTCTCTAATGCTCATGATTGACAGAGTTAATATAATAAAAATGGACATTTAACCAAAAGCAATCTCCAGATTTGATGCAATCCCCATCAAAATTCCAATGTAATTCTTCAGAGTTAGAAAGAGCAATTCTGAAAGAGCAATGTCTGTAAAGACAACATTTTCAACAAATACTGCTGTTTTAACTGGTGCTCAGCATATTTAAGTATGGAAATTGATCTATTCTTATCTCCTTGTAGAAATCGCAAGTCCAAGTGGATCACAAGAAGCACAGATATAAAATCAGATAAGCTGAAACTAACAGAAGAAAAAATGGGTAAGAGCCTGGAACACATCAGTTTCAGGAAAATTTTCCTGAACACAACACCAATGGCTCATGCACTAAGATTAACAATCCACACATGAGACTCTCAATAGGACAAATTTGCAACCCACAGATGGGGAAAAGCTCTTTACCAACCCTAAATCCAATAGAGGGCTAATATCCAATATATACAAAGAATTCAAGAAGTTAGACTCCAGAGAACTAAAACAATCTTATTAAAAATGGGGTATAGAGCTAAACAAAATTCTCAAGTGTAGAATGTCAAATGGCTGAGAAGCACTTAAAGAAATGTTCAACACCCTTAGTAATCAGGGCAACACAAATCAAAACAATGATAAGATTCCACCTCACAACAATCAGAATGGATAAGATCAAAAACTCAGGTGACAGTAGATGCTGGCAAGAATGTGGAGAAAGAGAACAGTCTTCCATTGCTGGTGAGACTGCTAGCTAGTAAAACTACTTTGGAAATGAAGCTGGCAGTTTCTTGGGAAACTGGAAATAGTTCTACCTGAAGACTCAGCTATACTGGGCATGTACACAAAAGATGCTCCAATATATAACAAGAACACATGCTCCACTATGTTCATAGTAGCCTTATTCATAATGATCAGAAGCTGGAAACAACCTAGATGTCCCTCAAGAGGTGAATGGATACAGTAAATGTGGTAGATTTACACAATAGAGTACTAGTCAGCTATTAAAAACCATGATTTCATGAAATTCGCAGCCAAGTGATTTGGCTAAATCCTGTGATTTAACCAAGTCACAAATGAACACACATGGTATGTACTCATGGATATGTGGATGTTAGCCCCAAATCTCAGAATACCCATGATATAACCCAAAAACCTTATGGAGCTTAAGAAGATAGAATACCAAAAATTGGATGCTTCAATCCTACATAGAAGAGAGAGAAAATTTATCACAGGAAATAGAGGGAGGTAGTAACCTTGGTGGGAGAGAGATGTGGGAGTGAAAAAGGGGGCCAAGATTTGGTATTGGAAGGGACAAGAGAAAACTTTAGAAGGTCAGGAAATTGAAAAGAAATATTCAGTAGTGGGGTATGAGGAACTTTGGGTAGTCCCTAGAAAGTCACAGATGCCAGGAAAGCAAGAGTATCCCAGGACCCAACTGTGATGAATTTAGCTGAAATAACCAACAAAGTGGAGATCAAACCTGTAGAAAACCCCTACAGTAGATAGGTATGGGCCACAGATGATAGATGAGGCCACACACCTATCTCAAAATCTTTAGCCAGAATTGTTTCTGCTAAAGGAAAGATGGGGGGAAATGGAACAGAGACCGAAGGAAAGGCCATCCATAGGACTAACCTCCCCCCCCCCAGGGATGTATCCCATATACAAACACCTTAATACTATTGCTGATGCCAAGAAGGGCTTGCTGACTAGAGCCTGGTATGGCTGTTCTCTGAGAGTTTCTACCAGCATCTGACCAATATAGATGCAGATAGAGCCAATCATAGAACTGAGCCTGGGGACCCCAATGGAAGTGCTAGGGGAAGGACTGAGGAGATGAAGGAGATTGCAGCCCCATAGGAAGAACAATCTCCACTAATGGAACTACCTCTAATTTCCAAAGACTAAACCTCAATCAAAAAGTACACATGGAGGGGCCTTTGGTTCAAGATACATATGTAGCAGAGGAAGGCCTTATCTGATCTCACTGTGAGGGAAGGCCCTTCGTCCAGTGGAGGCTTGATTGCCCAATGTAGGGAGATGCTAGACACCAGAGGTGGGAGCTAAGAAAGTGTTACCCCTATTGTTTCCCATTTTGTAAACTTATAAAACAAAATAAAAAGCATTGTTACATTTCAATGCAGTTTGCTGTGTTTTCTGTAGCATGGAAAGTAATTTTATTCTTTATCTTTTTGTTGGTTGAATCTTCTTTTCAATTGTTTCATGATTCATTATTATAGAGATCCTATAATCTCTGTTTTGTTTTCACTTTGAAAATATCTATTTGTTTCTTGCTCAAAATTAAGTTTAAAAACTAACAGTTATATTAAAATTTCAGCACCTGCTACTATTTTGTTTTCCTGAACAATATGATTATCTTTTGTATTTTCTAATTCTCTTCTGGTGGCTAGGTATTTGTTGGAAAGTAAAGGGTGGTATTATACATGACTTTGTTCTATATTGGAAATACAATATTTTAAAATAAGTAACCACCACCAAAACAAAAAAAAAATACCATGACATAATTCAAAATCATTTCTTTAAAGTAAAGGTGTCATAAAATATCAAACAGCTTCTTAATGAAAGCAGTAATAATTAGAAAAAAACATAACTTTTGATAGAGTGACACAAATGTGGTAATATTAATAAATCAAATAATTTGTGCTGTGCACAATATTTACAAATAACCAACTGTGTTGCAGATTATGTCACTAGAGATGACAAAATATTCACTATTTGGCAGCAGAGTGTCTACAAAGCAAAGGAAAACCTATTCTCTCACACTCAAAAACACTTGCACAAATTGTAATTTCCCAAAAATTATTCTTCAAAGACTTTTAATTAAATAAACATATGTCAATTGGTATTTATATAACCTAAGGTCTGATAATATTTTGTTGTTGTGCCAAGGGACCTAGCATGATATGTGAATATGCCTCACTGAGCTATACCTCAGGGAATAAAGATTTTTATGCCAATCATAGTCAGCCAATATTTACTATACACTCCTGAAGAATCTGAAAGAATCTTTAATGTTTCTATTTCTACATCAACATCACATTATCATTATCATTATCATTATTATTATAATTATGTAATTTTTCTTACATCCTACATTCTTCCTCCCCTGTCTTCAAGAGGATGTACCTACCAACAACCCTACCATGCCTCCCCACTCACTGGGGTCTCAAGTCTCTAGAGGGTTAAAGTGCATCTTCTCTCACTGATGCCAGTCCATGCAGTCTTCTACTATATATGTGTTGGGGGCTTTGGACCAACTAGCTTATACCTGGTGGGTGGCTCAGTGTCTGAGAGATATCGGGAGTCTAGGTTAGTTGTGATGACTGTTATTCCTATGGGGCTGCCCTCCTCCTCAGCTTTCTCCAGCCTTTCCCCAATTCAACCGCAGGGTTCCCTTGCTTCTGTCTATTGACTGGGTATCAGTATCTCCATCTGTCTCTTTTCAGCTGCTAGTTGGGCCTTTTGGAGAGCATTCATGCTAGGCTCCTGTCTGTAAGCACAGCATACTGTTAGTAATAGTGTCAGGCCATGGAGCCTCCCCTTGAGCTTGATGCCAATTTTGGCTGGTCACTGGACCTCCTCTGACTCAGTATTTTCTTAATTTTTGTCCCTGTAGTTGTTCTAGCAGAAGTAACGGAAATGAACAACCTCCTGAGGTAGAAGGTCAGTGGACCCTCTAGAATGTAGCAAACATCCGGGAGGTGAGACACACTCAGGTATCAGGAAGTGATATTATGTGTAATTCCCAACAGTGAGGAGAGGGAACTTGAAGAGTTCACCTCCAGTAGAAAGACAAGGTATCAAGTGGAGGGATGAGGTTGCCATCCCACAGTCAAAATTCTGACCCAGAAGTGTCCTTGTCTAAAAGAAATTCAGGTACAAAATTTTTGTTATAAATTTTTGTTTTTTGTCTTTTTGTTTGCTTTTATAACTTTTTCCTTCCCAGTTACAGCCATGTTTGAAGTCCTAATAGTCTGCAGTAGGCCCATCCTGGCACCAGAAACAGCCATGTTGATTTGCTTCTTAATTATGATGTCATAAATCGCCTCATCTTCTGTTGTCACAGGAACCATCTTGGGCCCACAGTAAGCAGCACTAGTCTGCTTATTCACCCCTACCAGGTAACATGTGTCCTAAATTTCTCTTGACTTTTATAGAAGGGATGAGAAAATTCTAGTAGATTTTATCTGGGTTTTGGTATTTTACTTTAGTATTGTTCAGTTAGTGTCTGTTAGTTGGTATCTATTGAAATTATCTCCTTTATAATGTCATGAGAATTGTAGAGGTCTTATTTTCAACAATCTCTTGTATATACTCTGTAGTATGTTCTAGCTCACATAAAATATTTTATTATCTCATTGTTAAAAGAACTTTATGCTCAATTTACATAACGCTATTATTGTATATCCCAGCCTAAGTAATATGACTCCATTTTTCTTTCTATGTAAATTGGAAGTCAGAATCTCCCTCAAAATGGTGCAGGTATCCTTCATAAAAACAGGGTTTTAGTGCTTAAGTAATAGAATAACATAATATTTCATGTATGTATTTAAATTCTTATTTCTTTTATATGACATACTGGTTTGACTTTCATGTTCATTTAAGATAGTTGTTAGATCTAGCTCCTAAGGACTAATACATTTTCTTTTATTTTTTTAATTTGATATATTCCTTATTTACATTTCAAATGATTTCTCCTTTCCAGGAACCCCCTACCCAAAAGTCCCATAAGCCCTATTCCTTCCCCCTGTAACTCAGTCAAATTTTTTCCCTTTCCCTGTCCTGGTATTCACATATACTGCTGTACTGATCCTTTCTAGTGACAGGGCCTCTCTGTCCTCCTTCTTGGGCATCATTTGATATCTGAATTGTGTCTTGGGTATTCAGAGCTTCTGGGCTAATTAATATCCACTTATCAGTGACTGTATTCCATTGTGTGTTCTTTTGTGATTGGGTTACCTCACTTAGGATGATATTTTCCAGGTCAACAAATTTGCCTAAGAATTTTATGAACTTGTTGTTTTTAATAGATGAATAGTATTCCTTTGTGTAAATATACCATGTTTTCTGTATCCATTCCATCATTGAGGGACATCTGGTTTCTTTCCAGCTTCTGCCTAGTATAAATAGGGCTGCTATGAATATAGTGGAGCATGTATCCTTATTACATGCTGGGGAATCCTCTGGTTATATGCCCAGGAGTGGTATAGTGGGCTTCTCTGGTAGTATCATGCCCAGTTTTCTGAGGAACCACCAGACTGATTTCCAGAGTGATTGTACCAGCTTGTAATCACACCAGCAGTGGAGGAGTGTTGCTCTTTATCCACATCCTCGCCAGCACCTTTTTTCTCCTGAATTTTTAATCTTAGCCATTCTGACTAGTGTAAGGTGAAATCTCAGGGTTGTTTTGATTTGCATTTCCCTGATAACTAAGGATGTTGAACATTATATTAAACATAATCATGAAATTAAATTTCCTTTCTTTCTGTTGCTTTCTTCTCCTTTTTCTTCTTCTTCTCCTTCTCCTTGCCCTCCTTGCCCTCCTTCTCCTACTCTTCCTCCCCTACCCTTTTCTTGTTTGATTATGGTAGGTTCACATTCTATAGCCCAGGCCAGCCTGAGACACATAGCATATCTCACTCAGACTGCCATAAATTTCAGAAAAAAAAAACATTCCTGATTCATTCAATCCATTTCTCTATAATCATTCCTTTATGAATTCTGGAATATTTTTTAACATTCATTAGGAACTATCAATTTAATCTCTACAATCAAGTTAAATTATATATCATGCTTCTTTCTGCATTTCCTGTTATTTACAGTACTTTTTGAAATCTGTTTTCTTTACTTATTTACTGTACATCCCATTCACTGACACCCCTTCTCAGTGATTCCCATACCATAATCCTTTTCCCATCCCCCTTTCCCCTTCTCCTCTGTGCAAATATCCTTCTCACTCCTGGGTATCTCCTCATGCCAGGCTAGGCATTTCCTTTCCCACTAAGACTAGAAAGGGCAGCCCAACTAGTAAGACAAATCCCACATACAGACAACTTTTGGGTTAGCTCCTATTCTAGTTATTTTAGACCCACATGAAGACCAAACTGCACATCTGCTACATATGAGTGGGGATGCCTTATGCCACCCTGTGTATGTTCTTTGGTTCTTGGTTTAAGGGACTCTATCATCTTTATAAGATTAAGGTCATTTTCTTGTGTCTCAACTGTGTTAGGATATCCAGGGCTTGCTATATGGCAGTACAGGTGCTTTGGAGTTATATTGAACTGGTTCTTGTTGATTGTGATCTTTTGAGTTCCTTGAGCCATATGGAAGATTTTGGTCCCTGGATATTCTTATTTTACTAGGTATTAGGAGGGTTGTAAACCTTGATGGCCCTGAAGTGTCTGGCCTCTGATGGGTATCCTTGGGCTGTGTGGCTCCAGACCTGCAGTGTTGTATGACTCAGGAGCCTCAGGTATGATGAAGGTGGGCAGAGAGGTGGCAGGAGAATGGATATCTCCATGGTATGATAGGCTGCTCAGAACAGCTTGACTTGCCCTGCAGGGCTCAGGGAACAGGGAAGATGTGTGTGGTAAAGGAAACTTACATATATGGTTCAGGACTCTGATGGGGGTAGTGGAAACAAAGGTCTGATGAAAGTGGAGGCAGAGGTAGCAAGATACTGAATATCACTCTGGGATGTCAGGCTATTCAGGACAGCTTGGATTGGCCAAGAGGGATCAGAATGCAGGAAATATGGGTGGGGGAAGAAAAACTTACCTGTGTGGTTCAAGAGTCTGATGGAGGTGGAAGAGAGGTAGCCTAGAGTGGAGGACCCCTTGGGATAGCTGGTTGATTAGGGCAACTTGGCTTAACCCAGAAAGTTCAGAAAGGTAGTCCTTAAATTTTTAATTTATGAGTCAAATTTTCCTTATTTGAGCCTTGATATTTGAATTCTAATACAATAGATTTTTTTTTTACTTGGTTCATAATCTCTTATTACACAAAGTCTGGTTGGTTAATCACCACAACATGAGGAACTGTATTAAAACATCACAGCATTAGGAATTTTGAGAACCACTGATCTATAACATGTTTTAATAAAGTAAATATCATGCCCATTTTCTGAATATCCTTGAGGTATTAATATTTATAAAGAATTCTGTAATTTCCATAGGTAGTTTTAGTCCATTATTACAATTAATGTTAACATGATTAATATCTCTTTTGAAGTACATTGCAAACTTATTTTGAGTCTTACCTCAAAGGTAAAGTTTTGTCATATGCACAGCATGCTATACAATTCACACACACACACAAATACACACACACACACACAAATTCACATGTACACAAAAATCCTTCATTAATTAATAATGTGCACATGATAAAGGCGCCCATGTAAAATTGTCTAATGTCAAACCAGAAATATGACAAAACAGTTCAATCTGATTTAATTTTTTTTGGTACCTCTGGAAATAGTCTTTCTTCTGATAGTCCTGTGAAAGAGCAAAAATCACACACACACACACACACACACACACACACACACACACACACACACATACACACACACCCCTTTGGCAAGCTAAATATTTTGGATATTAACTATATATAGGAAGTATCAATGTAAAACCATAGTTGTCATCACATAAGGAACAAGAATTTATTCTGCTGCTAAATATAAGTGATCATGACTTGGGAACATTGATTTAGTTTAGTATTTGATAAATATAGATACTTCTTAAACACAAGCAAAACAGGGAAGTCTGAACAGTCAGCTGACTCACTTTGATTTCTGTTTCTGCATGTTTGTTTTTTCTTCTACATTTTCACCATCATCTAAATCTTGATCAAGTTCAGACTGGTTTTTGTTATCATTGTCTGTCATCTTGTAAGAACTCCAAACAGAATTTCAGGAGGCTTGGATATGGAGCCAGCCACTGGAGCTTCACAGGCTTGTATTACACTGTAGCAGCAGCAGCAGCAACAGGAACAGCAGCTGCAGAAACAGCTGGAAGCAGTGCCTCCTCAGAAGTCCATTAAAATGACTAGAGATACTAGTTGCTTGGGTGTTGATGTTAAGCCTGACTTTATATAGCACCTTATGTGGGCATACATATATTGTACTAGGTTATTGGTTTTCATTACTTCCTGTCCTCAGAAAGTCAGAAATTCAGATAAAAGATAGAGATACTTTAATTAGAGGTTCATTTAACAGAGCCACATCTATTTCAGGTTCAAGTATATTTCTCAGAAAGGAGGTAATAACACAGAGGATTATGTGTTGCATATTTTAAAGAAATTTCTATGAATGCTGATGGAGTGGAGCACACTCATATGGTAAAGTTACCTTTTTCCTTCACAAACCAAGATTGATTAAACCTCACATCTATGATAATTCCCCCCATAATCTTCTAGAGAAGCATAGTCAAAACCACAATGAAAATAATACTGTAATGGTGCTAGGAACATTTTGAGGATGGAAACCCCATATCACTATACCATATGAGAAAATGTTCTGACACTTTATAAGCCAGAAGAAACAACCTGTCTGTATCTTCAAAGTTTATTAAACCTAAAGGGGCCTTCTGACCATCAAGAGACATATATATTAAGAAAAAGCTACAGGCTTTTTGGTTTTTGTTTTTGTTGTTGTTTGTTTGTTGTTATTTTGATACTTCATTTCTAAATTCCATCATACTTGTAATATTCTTGTCTCAAACTATGTATTCTTTTAAGAGTAGAGGAGGGGAAGAATTCTCTTCCATTAGTAACTTTTACACTGAAGAAGTATGCAGATACTAATATCCCCAACATCATTTTTACCTATGTTGGTAAAGGATTGTTATGTAGTAAAGTAGTGAAGGCTTGTTATGTTGATTACTGGACCCTGAAGATATAAGTAGTAGATGGTAGTGTTTGACAGTCCGATGGACATGGGCCAAGGTTTCCTTAAGACCATTCTGTTTTCCATTTTCAAACCTTCCTCAATACAGGACAACTTGGGATTTGTTTTGAGGAAAGTGGGCCAGCATTGGATCCTGTTCATATAACTACTAAAAATGATTAAAAGGGTAAAAAAAAATCAATGATGTTCACATTAATACAAATAATGATTGAATAAAGGTAAATTCAATAAGAACAGAACAGCAGGCATAAAATAAGGCAGGGTTAGTCACATAAAGGAGAGAAAGCAGAAAATGAAGAGTCTTCCATATCTTGGAGTAGGAGGATTAACAGCATTAGTTTAAAGATGACTATTACAAATTCAACTGTGATGGAGTTGTTCTACAGTAATAATGGGGGAGATACTAAGCAGAGAGCTGTACTAATGTTTACATAAAGTCAGACAAAGTGAGATAGGAAAATGTAAGCATAATTATTATCAAGACATCTTTTATTAGGATAATTCCAAAGTCAGAAACTGTGGGATATAGGTCCATAGATTTGCTTATCTGTATTTGACATACAGTGTTCACTTTGATGATAAAGTCCAAGTCCTTAATTGGTTTTCCATGGTTTTCCTGTATATTATTTTTCTCGATAGAGTTTTCACTAGGACAGTTAAACAGTCATATTCTGGAATTTGACAGTTATTAAAATACTGGATTTTTTTAGTGGTTGAATCTGGTCTCCTGAATGCCTGTCTTTATAGGTAACTAATAAAATCAGGATCTCTGGGAGACCTGGGGAATTTGTCCCCAGTGGGATTTTTGATATTCATTTTACTAAGGAATATCTGAATGGCGAACTCTATTTGTATGACCTAAAATCAATACATTCTCTACATGAAACATGTAAGAATGACCATTTTGATCAATTCTTAGTAGAGTTACATCTTTATGAGTTTTAAAAGCATTTATTTAAGGTGCTATTTTTTTTTTTTTATTTTGTCATTCCCATTTTACCTTTCCTCTGTCCAACTGCTCCCGTACTTCAGTAACTTACTTGTACATTCATGGCCTGTTTTTCTTTATGGCTATGCATAGATTTATAAAACCTGCTGCGTCCCTTTAGTGTTTTGTTTTGTTTTTTTCTGTGTGTGTATACACATATATACATACATCTTCAAGTCTGATCCTTGGGAAGAGTAACTCCATATCTCTTAGTATTCAATATGTTCATAAAGTTCTTTTTCCAGGGTAGGATCCTATGAGAATTCCCTCTTTCAAGGTAAAATTTTTATTAAAGTTGTTTATTTGTGTGGGTCTTGTTTAGACAGACATACTGTTGTGGTACTATGGATGCAGCTTCTCTGTTATTTCTAGGATACACAATCTCACTGCAGAATTCCTGCTCCTCTGGCTCTTACAATCTTTCTTCCTCTCTTGTGCATTGTTCTCTGAGTAGAAATTACATTGTAAAGGAGCCCATAGACAACTGCATTTTGACAAATTGTATTTTTCTGTAGTTATCCCTGTCGTATGCAATAGAAACTGCTTTGATAAGTGATAAAAGGTAAAGTTATTCATGAGTATAAGGATAAGTATTTAGTTTGCACCTAGAAATTATGTTGGTCTAGTAAAATGGCTAAAGGGGTATTCCTCTAAGGACCACAACAATTATAGTTTGCATAGATTTGAGAACAAGGCATGAATCATCTCCTGTTGAGGAAACCTTAATCCCAATTTTGCAGCTATTAACTAATGCAAAATTGTGAGTGCCACTATTGGTGATCATTGCTATGGATCATTGGCATCAAAGCTCAGGAGGACTCTTGATTAATTTTCTTTTCTGGTAGCTTGCATAGCAGCTGTTTGTGTATATTGGATATTAGCCTTCTATCAGATGTGAGATTAGTGAAGATCGTTTCCTAATCTGTTGGCTGCCATTTTGTCCTACTGACAGTGTCCTTTGCTTTACAGAAGCTTTGCAATTTTTTGAGGTCCAATTTGATAATTCTTGATCTTAAAGAATAAGCCATTCACATTTTGTTCAGGAAATACTCACCCAAGAATTTTCCTTACTTCCTTTTCTATCAAATTCAGTGTATCTGGCTTTATGTGGAGGTCCTTGTTCCACTTGGACTTGAACTTTCTACACATAGATAAGAATGTAGTCTTTTACATGTTGACCACCAGTTGAACCATCACCATTTATTGAAAATATGGATTCTTTTTCCACTCAAGCTTTTTAGCTCCTTTGTCAAAGATCAAGTGATAGTAGGTGTGTGTTCATTTCTGGGTCTTCAATTCTATTCCGTTGATCAACCTGCCTGTCATTGTACCAATACCATGCAGTTTATATCTCTTTTGCTATGTAGTACAGCTTGAGGACAGGGATGGTTACTCCCCCAGACATTCTTTTATTGTAGAGAATAGTTTCTGCTGTCTTGTCTTGTTTTGTTTTGTTTTGTTTATTCCAGATGAATTTGAAAACTGTTCTTTCTAACTCTATGAATAATTGAGTTGGAGTTTTGATGGAGATTGCATTGAATCTGTAAATTGCTTAATGAAAGATGGCCATTCTTACTATATTAATCCTGATAATCGATGAGCATGGGAGATCTTTCCCTCTTCTGAGTTCTTCATTGATTTTTTTTTTCCTTCAGAGACTTGTAGTTCATGTCATACAGATGTGTTACTTGTTTGGTTATAATCACACCAAGATACATTATATTATTTGTGATTATTATAAAAGGTGTCATTTCCTTAGTTTCTACCTCAGTCTGTTTATCCTTTGAGTACAGGGTTTGAGTTAATTTTGTATCTGGCCAGAGTGCTGAAGTTGTTTATCTTCTATAGGAGTTCTCTGATGGAGTTTTTGGAGTCATTTAAGTATACTATCATATTGTCTTCAAACAGTGATATTTTTACTTAATCCTCTCCAATTTGTAGCCCTTTGACCTCCTTTTGTTGTCTAATTGCTCTGGGTTGAACTTCAAGTGCTATATTGAATAGGTAGGGAGAGATTGGACAGCCTTGTCTAGTATCTGATTTGGACAGCCTTGTCTAGTATCTGATTTTAGTTGGGTTGCTTCAAGTTCCTCTCCATTTTGTTTGGTATTGGCAACTAGTTTGCTGTGTATTCTCTTTATTATGTTTAGGAATGGGCCTTGAATTCCTGTTCTTTCTAAGACTTTTACAATGGAGGTGTGTTGAATTTTGTCAAATGGTTTCTCAGCATCTAATGAGATAATCATGTGGATTTTTATTTGATTTTGAATATAAAATTGTTTACATTGGTGGATTTCTGTATATTGAACCATCCCTGTATCCCTGGGTTGACACCTACTTGATCATTATGGATGATCATTTTGATGTGTCCTTGGATTCATTGTGCGAGAATCTTATTGAGTGTTTTGCATCAATATTCGTAATGGAAATTGGTCTGAAGTTCTACTTTGTTGAGTCTCTGTGACGTTTTGGTGTCAGCATAACTGTGTCTTGATAGAATGCTTTGGGTAGTGTTCCTTCTGTTTCTTTTATGTGGAATAGTTTGAAGAGAACTGGTCTTTGAAGCTCTGATAGAATTCTGAATTAAACCCAGTTTGTCCTAGGCTTTTTTGGTAAGGAGAATTAATTTGGTAGGGAGAATCATTAAATTTAATTTAATCATTTAATTTAATGATTGGTTCTATTTTTTTAAGTGTTACAGGGTTCTTTAGACGGTTTATCTGATCCTGATTTAGCATTGGTATTTGGTATGTGTTTTTATAATTGTCCATTTCATACAGATTTTCTTACTGTGTTGAATATAAGGTATTTGAGTATAGGATCTGAAGTTGGTTTTTTTTTTTTAATTCCCTCTGTTTCTGTTGTTATATCTACTTTTTCATTTCTGATTTTGTGAATTTGGATACTGTCTCTGTGCCTCTGATTAGTATGGCTAAGGGTTTATTTATCTTGTTGATTTTTCTCAAAGATACAGCTCCAGATTTTGGTCGTTGTTTGTCTAGTTATTTTTGTTTTTAGTTGGTGGATTTCAGCCAAGTTTGATCACTTCCCGCGGTCTACTCCTCTTGGGTATATTTGCTTCTTTTTGTTCTAGAGAATTCAGGTGTGCTTTTAAGGTTCTATTGTATCTCTCCAGTTTCCTTTTGGAGGCACTCAGAGCTATGAAGTTTCCTCTTAGCACTACTTTCATTGTGTCCCATAAGTTTGGGTATGTGGTACATTCATTTTCATTAAATACTAAAATGTCTTTATTTTCTTTATTTATTTCTTCCTTGACCAAGTTATAACTGAGTAGAATGTTTTTCAGCTTCCATGTGTTTATGAGATTTCTGTTCTTTTTTGCTATTGAAGATCAGCCTTAATACTTAGTGATCTATTGGGTGGTATGGGATCATTTAAATCTTCTTATATCTGTTGAGGTTTGTTTTGTGCTCAATTATATGGTCAGTTTTGGAGAAGGTACCATGAGGTGGTGAGAAGAAGGTATGTTCTTTTGATTTAGGATGTAATGTTCTATAGATATCTGCTAACCCATTTGGTTCATAATTTCTGTTAGTTTTACTGTGTCTTTGTTAAGTCTCTATTTCCATGATTTGTCTACTAATGAGAGTGGGGTGTTTAAGTCTCCCACTAAAATTGTGTGAGTTGCAATGTGTGCTTTGAGCTTTAATAAAGTTTCTTTCATGAAAATGTATTCCCTTGCATTTGGAGGATAGATGTTTAGAATTGAGAGTTCATCTTGGCAGATTTTCCCTTGATTTTTATGAAGTGTCCTTCCTTAAGTGTCCTGAAGTCTTTTTTGGTGACTTTTAGTTGAAAGTTGATTTTATCTGATTTTAGAATGGATACTCCAACTAGTTTTTTACAACAATTTGCTTGGAAAAATTTTCCTAGTCCTTTAATCTTTGTGTTTTATATTGAAGTGTGTTTTGTATATACAGCAAAATGCTGTGTCCTGTTTTTGTATCCAGTCTGTCAGTTTACGTCATTCCATAGGGGAATTGAGTCCACTGATATTGAGCGTTATTAAGAAATAGAGATTGTTGCTCCCTGTTATTTTTTATTTTATTTTTATATTTGTGTGGCTATCTTCTATTGAGCTTGTTTAAAGATTACTTTCCTGCTTTTTCTAGGGTTTAATTTCCTTCCTTGTGTTTTTGTTTTACATCTACTATCCTTTGTAGGGCTGCATTTGTTTTTCATGGAATATCTCAATTTCTCCATCTGTGGTTATTGAGATTTTTGCAAGGTATGATAGCCTGTTCTGGCATTTGTATTCTCTTAGGGTCTGTATGGTATCTGCTCTGGTTCTGCTGGATTTATACTCTGTGGCACGAAGTCTACTTTAATTCTGATAGGTCTACCTTTACATGGCACTTGGCCTTTTCCTCTTACTGCTCTTAATATTTGTTGTGTGTATTTGTGCATTTTGTGCTTTGATGATTATGTGGCCAGAGAAATTGCTTTTCTGGTCAAACCGATTTTGAGTTCTGTTGGCTTCTTGTATGTTCATGGGTATATCATTTTTATGCTATAATTTTGTTTAAGATATTTACAGGCCCTTTAATTTGGAAATCTTCCATCTCTTCTATATTATCCTCAGGTTAGGTCTTTTCAATGTGTCCTGGATTTCCTGGATGTTTTGTGTTAGGAGCTATTTGCTTTTCACATTTTCTATGACTGTTGGGTCAATATTTTCCTGGGTATAGTAGTCTGGTCTGGCATTTGTGTCCTCTTATGGTCTGTATAAGATCTTCTAGCTTTCATAGTCTTTGGTGAGAGGTCTGGAGTAATTATGATACGTCTGCCTTTGTATGTTACTTGATCATTTTCCTTTACAGCTTTTAACATTCTTTCTTTGTTTTGTGCATTTGGTGTTTTGACTATTATGTAACGAGAGGTATTTCTTTTCTGTTCCAATCTATTTGGGCTTTTTTAAAATCAATCTTGCTTTTTTAAACCAGTCTTGCTTTTCTGATGTATTAGGGTAACCAGGGCTTACTGTGGTAGGAGAACTGGGTTCTTATTATGCCAAGTAGCCTTGGTTTCTGTTGCTTATGTTCTTGCCTTTGCCTTTTGCCATCTGCGTATCTCTGGTTTTAGCTGGTCTTGCTGTCTCTAACTGTGGCTTGTCCCTCCTGCAATCCTTTGTCCTTACTCCTGGAAGACCAGTTCTCTCTGGGAAGAATTTAGGTATGAAGAACTGTGGCTCAGGGTTAGCTCTTGTGTGCAGACATGAGCCAGAAGGATCCTGTGTACAGCTGTTCCTTGGTTCCTGTGTCCTGATGACTGGGAGAGTACCTCTTGGGCCAGTAATTTGAAGAAATATGCTGGTCTTACCTGTTCTCACAAGTGGGTTGGCACTCCTGGAAGACTAGCTCTTTCCTAGTGGTATTTGTGTATGTACTGCTGTTGCATAGGATTAGCTCCGGGTGAAGATGGACATTGGAAGGCTCCTGTCCCAGGTTTCTCCTAGGTTCCTGTGTCCTGCGGATTACTGGTGGGTCCCTCTGAGCAAAAGTGGTGGTCTTACCTCTTCTCACAGGCTTGTGCTGGAAGGATAGGTCTCTACTGGTGCTATTTGAGTATTGAGTCCTATGGCATAGAAACAGCTCCTGACCAATATTTATTTTCAAAATAGCTATGAAGGTTTGCCTTCTACCAGCAATAGATAAGTATTTCCCTTACTCCACATCCTTACCAGAATGAGAATTCATTTCTAACTGGTGCAAGATGGAATCTCCACATAGTTTGGATTTGCATTTTCCTGATGGCTAAGGATATTGAACATTTCTACAACTGTTTCTCAGCCAATTGTATTTAATTTGTAGAGAACTCTTGGTTCAGATCTGTACCCCATTTTAATTGAGTTATTTGTTTTCATGATGCCCATTTCTTATAGTTTTTTATGTACTTTAGATGTTACCCTTCCATTGGATGTGTAGTTGGTAAAAATTCTTTTCACATTATAAAGGCTGACATTTTGTCAAAATAATGGTTTTGCTGTCCATACAGAAGCTTCTCAGTTTCATGAGGTTCCATTTATTAGTTGCTGATCTTAGTGCCTGTGCTAATATTCTGTTCAAGAAGACTTTTCATATGCCAATGAGTTCAAGACTATTTCTTACTTTCTCTTATAAGTTTCATTTTATTTGACTATTTGTGGAAGTTCTCTATAATTTGGAGTTGATGTTTTGTGCAGGGTAATATATATTCTGTATGTCGACATCTAGTTAGTGCAACACCATTTCTTTAAAATGCTGTCTTTTTTCCACTGTGTATTTCTGAATGCTTTATCAAAAATCAGCTGTCTATGGGTATGTGGAATTATGTATGGGTCTATAACTCAGTTCTATTGGTCAATTGGATTGTTTTTAATTTGCAATTCCATACTTTTTATTAATGAAGCTCTATAGAATAATTTGAAGAATATTGTTATTATTCATTTTTGAAAGTCTGATATGATTTTATGTTGAATCCATCTTGCCCTAGGTTTTTATTGGTTGTGAGACTTTTAATTGCTCTTTTAATTTCCCTGGGTGTTATAGGTCTGTTTAAATTGCTTATCTGATCTTGATTGGTCTTAGGTAGGTGCTATAAATACATATATCAAGAAATCTATCCATTTCTTTTAGGTTTTCTAATTTGCTTGATTACATATTTGTAAAGTATGCACTTATGTTTCTCTTTATTTCCTTGGTGTGTTATCTTCTCCTTTTAGCCACTTTCTTTCTTTTTTCTTATTCTTTTTTGGTTTTTCAAGACAGGGTTTCTCTGTGTAGCCTGGATGTCCTGGAACTCATTCTGTAGACCAGGCTGGCCTCAAACTCAGAAATCTGCCTGCCTCTGCTTCCCAAGTGCTAGGATTACAGGCGTGTGCCACCATGCCCAGCTAACCTCTTATTTTATTAAATTTATCTTCTTTGCTTTTCTATTTCATTCATTTGGCTAAGGGATTATCATTCTTATTGATTTTCTTAAAGAAAATCATTTCATTGGTTCTATTGGTTTGCATGTTTTTTCTTTGTTTCCATTTTAATGATCTCAACTTGAGTTTGATTATTACTTGCTGTTTACTCTTTCTGGGTGTCATTTTTTGTTGTTGTTGTTCTAGTACTTTCCAGTGTTTTTTTATATTGCAAATGTCATTTCTCTATTTCTTAAAAAAGTGGGAACACATATTGGTATGAATTTTTCTCTTAGAATTGCTTTGTGTCACATACCTTTGGATATGTTGTGTTTTCACTTTCACTCAATTCTGAAAATATTTTCATTTCTTAATTTTTGCCTTGACCCATTTTTTATTTTTTATTCAGTAGTCTGTTGTTCTGCTTTCATGAGTCTCTAAGTTTTTTTTTTCTTTTTTTCTTTTGTTGACATGCAGATTTATCAGTGGTAGTCAGACAGAATTCAGAGATGTTATTTCAAGTTTCTGGTGTCTTTTGTAAGTTCCTTTGAATCTATATATGTCTTCTGTTTTGGAGAAATTTACCTCAGCTACTGACAATGTATATTCTTTTGTGTTTGGATGAAATATTCTTTTAATATCTGCTAGGTCTATTGGGTTTATGTATTCATATAGTTTCAGCATTTTTAGCTCAGTTTACTTTTTGTCTAGGTGAACTGTTTATTGGTGTGACTGGGATACTGACAGCAGCCACTCTCATTGTGTGAAAGTTAATAAGTCATGTAAAACAATAATACTGTTTTTCTTAACTTGGGTGCTTATGTAGTATAAATTATTACAATCACAATGTCCTTTTGTTGGTTTTTTCCTGGGATGACTATGCACCATCCTTCCCTATCTTTTATGATTAGCTTTAATTTGAAACACAAATTCAGATCACAGAATTGCTACATTGCCTTGCTTCATGAGTCTACTTGCTTGGCATATCTTTTTCCATCTTTATACCCTGAGGTGTTTATATATATATAAAACATCTCAGAATATATACCTTTACTCTGAGTCATTAAGGTGTTTTCCTTCAATGTTGCAGAGCGATTGATGCTGTTTTTGATCCAATCTATTACTCGGTGTCATCCTATTGGGGAATTGACACCATTGATTTTGAGAATTATCAATGAGGAATGTTTGTTAATTCTTTTGTTGTTGTTGTTGTTGTTGTTAAATTGGTGCAGGTATTTTTTTCCAGTCTTGATTTTATTCATTCCACATGTTCTCTTACGTGTGATTAACCTTTTCTGATTGACTTCTTTTCTAATAATGCCTTGTTTAAAACAGGCTTTATAGGTAGATACTGCTTAAATTTAGTTTTATCATTGAATGGTTTCATTTCTCCCTGTGGAGTGATTGAAATTTTTACTAGGTGTGGTAATCTAGGATGTTATCTGTTGTGTCATAGATTTATAGTACGCATTTGAAACCCTCCTCTCTGACATTTAGTGACTCCACTGAAAAGGCAGGTGTTATTCTAATGGGTCCACCTTTACATGTCATTTGGTATTTTTCCCTAGTAGCTTACAGTATTCTTCCTTTGTTCTAGATCTTTAGTATTGTGATTATTGGATGTGAAGAACACTTTCTTTTCTTGTACAGTCTATTTGGTGTTGTGTTTGCTTCTCATTTCTCAATAGGCACAATTTATTTAGGAAAAAGTTATTCTATGATTTTGTTGAAAATATATTCAGGGTCTTTGAGCTAGGTTTCTTTTCCTTTTCATATTTCTATTATTTATAGATTTGGGATTTTCTTTTTTTTTTTTTACATTTTTTTATTCCATATATTTTTTATTTACATTTAAAATGATTTCCCCTTTTCTAGCCCCCCACTCCCCGAAAGTCCCGCAAGCCCCCTTCTCTCCCCCTGTCCTCCCACCCACCCCTTCCCACTTCCCCGTTCTGGTTTTGCCAAATACTGCTTCACTGAGTCTTTCCAGAACAGAATTTTCATAGTGTCCCATATGTTCTGGATGTTTGTGCCTGAATATTTTTAGATTTAATATTTTTCTTTGAAGTATTCATTTCTTCTATCTTGTTTACAATGCACTAGGTTCATTTTTCAACATTTTCTAATTTTGGGATGACTTTTTTCTTAGGCTATTCTTTGCTTTGTTAATGTTAAAAATTTTCAGTTTTACTAGATTTTTTATTTATTCTGTGACATTTGGCTTTTTCATGCTCTCTCTTGCTCCTGAATGAATGTAGCCAAATGCCTTTTCTATGTTTATTACAGTCCCCAATTAGTGACACCAAAGGTGACTTTTACTAATCACTGCCTGAGTTATTAAGCTGTGATTATTCTCAACTAACTCATAACTCATTTATTCTGTTACTACTACTCTAAGTTTTGCCATATGGATGGTTATTGTCCTCAGTTTTATATATCCAATACTTACCACATATTTGTGGCAAATCTTTGTGGGCGTTATTTTTTCCCATAGTTCCTCTCTTTGTCAGATGTCTAACCTTACTATCCAGACTTTTTTTTATAGATCACAGGCTTTTTATTTCCCAATCAAAAGTTGGCTTACATAGACAAGTAAGTACAGAGATACATCTTCACCACAGTTTAAAGAAACATCATGCCACCATCTTCTCCTTTTTTTTCTCCAATAAAAGGCTCTTTCTCTAATATCAGTAAACTATATACAAGCCGAACCATTATGACAACAATTGTGCAAGATTTACATTCACAATCTCTTGTCCATATGCATTTGGCAACTTTGGAGAAAGTACTCTATTATCTATCCTATTTTTGCAAATGCAAAGTTCCATACTTAATTCACATTCTTTATCATAACTTCAATTTTTCAACTTAAAATACATTCTTTGGCTTTAATCGTTTTTGTAAGTCCTAAACAACTAAAGCTTAATTGGAAGACTATAATTATGTGATCTTTAATCCCATCAGATACATGAGATATATTGCCTAAGTAAACAGGAAGTTCAGATCTGGAACCTTCCAGAACTACAGAAATGACAAAGCTTGCTGGCCAGCTGGACAATCAACCATGGTTTCTATGTGTCATTGGAGAATCAACTTTGCCATTCTTGGCCAGAATATATGACAAACTTTTCTTTGAGGCCAGAATATTGAAGAACCTACTTACCATGTCTGGCCAATGCTTGGCAGTCAAATTCCTTTCTGTCTTCCTGTCCATAGCTTGAATAGTATTCTTTCAGCACATGAAGCAAGGGCAGATTTTTGCCCAGTGGCTAGCTCTTTCATATTTGAAGCAAACTCCTCATGGAGTTTCTTGATTGCGCATAATGTTTGAAGTAGTATTATGGTGCTTACAGAGTTATTCATGTCTCATTGTCATGAAAAGCCTTATTTCAATAAAACAGCTCCATTTGTCATATTCTGTAGATCTTTCAAATTTGTGAAGACAATATGTACTATGTACATAGGTAATCATTGCTTGTTTCTAGCTATTTACTATCTACTTAATTTTGAATCTATTTATAGGAAGCTAAATAAAGCTTATTTCTGTAACTAACTAAACTAGTACCTACCGTGACTACAAGTTCATTTGATTGACTACTAACTTGTCTTTCCTAATTATCCTAAAGAGTTTGTAATAGCAGCTCTAAAGGACTGGAAGCTAAAATTGCATTTTTAAAATAAATGGCACAGATACAATATCTTAATGTATAGTTAAAACATAGATAAAGTATATTGTAGCAAAATAATCTTAAATTTGTGTCAGTGTACAAAATCCATACTATATGTAGAATATTTGGTTTGCCAATGCTTTTTATCCTTTGGGCCCCCCTTTATCTTTTCATTCTTTCCCCTATCTTTTCACCTAACATTAGATTAGACAGAAAGAAGCATAGAGGAAAGAAAAAGAAAGAGAGAAAGGAATCCCTCAATACAATCTCTATTGCACTTTCTTCCTTAAGACCAAGGCCAACTTGTGGCCAACATTACTTAAGTGATGGTTTGTTCTTACTTAGAATATTCCCTAATGGTATACAATATTTTGTCCTTGAAGTTTATATCACCTTATGAAAATTAAATGAATTCAAATTGTTTTGAGCAGATTAAAGACAAACCTTTATTTTTTCTAGCTGTATTGCAATTGTGCTGTCTTAGTATACATATGTAAAGTCGCTTGGGAGATCAGTTTTTCATTGACTGAAAGTTGTATAAATAAGCTCTTTTCTAATGACTGTGATTTAAAGATATGTGAATTGGTTTATGGGAACACTGAATTTAAATGGAAAGTCATATTTAGTTTGAAGTAACCAGAGATTCATATTTTTATTTTCAGCTTTGCAGATCATTTCATGGCAAATGAACTAATTCCATCAAGTTGTCATCTCAGGTTGTTCTGATGCCCTGTAATGTAAGTTTGTCCTTTTCAAAGAGTTTGTGCAGGTACCATGAACCAGACTAAGAGAAAATGCAAAGTTAAATACATATCAAACATATTTTCAGACATTGTCTTTTCCATTGGTTTGCTCAAAATATTTTGAAACATGTTAATTTCCTTTTGTATGCTGGCTCAGTCATGGAAAATTTTCATAAAGTTAAAAATATGGGACATATGGGGAGGGGGGATCTGGGAAAGGGGAAATCATTTGGAATGTAAACAAAGAATTTAGAAAAAAAATATTTCTTTACTGGGAAGACTTTAATAATGATAATACACTTGAAAGTAGGCTTTTCAAAATGGGAAATATTCAACATGTGTTGCATATTACTTTTTTAGCTAAGTAAATCACTGCTAATACCCCATTACCCACCTCTTACACATAGATTTTATGAATGGCAGATCAATAACAGATATTTCTCAAATATTTTCAATGAACAAATATACTATGCTATGACATTACATGAACTATGGCAGAATGATGTTACTGTGTTTAAGTGATGCTAGGAATTAAATCCATAGAATTATGCTTGTTAGGCTAGCCACATTTCTCTGAGCCACAGCCAAGCTCATGAGTGATTTGGCTAATGAAAATACTCTTCACAGTATCTTCCTATTGTATATGTTCTGAAAGCAGCTGCAAAGATACATCTACTCAACATAGGTAGAGTGTTATTATTTTTTCATGCACAGCTAACAACATCATGTAGAACTTGCTGGCTTTTCCCACGTATTCTTTAGGTTTCTTTTTTTATTGACCTGAATTGTATGTACATATGGAGAGGTTTCATGAAGCATTTCAAGTATATAACATACTCTGACTATATTCACTCCAAATAAATTCTCCCTTTACCTCTTATCACTCCTGCCAATTCCATTTCATTCCCGTGACAAGCAAACAGAGACTCATGTCATACCAACGAACCAATAATTTTGTATATGCATTAAACCTGTAGTATACAGAAATAAGAGAAAATGAGTAGAATACTTTCACAGAGATTTCAAATATGTATTTATTTGTCTTTGTAGTATTTAAAACTTTTATTATATTTTTAAAGTTTTCTTAATATTTAAACTAAAATATAATTGCATCATTTTCCTCCTTCCTTCTTCTTCCTCTAATGGTACTTTAAAATAGCTTATTCCATTTTCAGTTGGTGTGTTCTTTTTGTGATTATTGATTTATATATATATATATATATATATATATATATATATATGTGTGTGTGTGTGTGTGTGTGTGTGTGTGTGTGTGTGTATGTGTGTATATATGTGTGTGTATATATATATATATATATACATACACACACATATATATACACACACTCATATATATATGTTTCTTCATAAAGCATTTTAAGTGTATAGCATATTCTGACCATACTCACTCCATATAAATTCTCCCGCCGACTCTCATTACTTTTAATAATACCATTTCAATCCTTGTCAAGCAAACTTAGGCATAACCATAAATGTGAAAGCATACATGGTAAGCCCTTTTTGGGTTTCCTGTGTGTATATGGCATCAGGCCTGATGACTTTTTATTGGTTAACCAATTAGAGAGCTCATCCCTGGGAATCCCTAGCCCCCCCCCCCAATAATTGCTTGTTTGTAATTCTTTGTCCTTTGTCTAGGGGTGGGATTTTCCCATTCTTACTCAGCATGTGTTAATTTTCTTGATTTTGTAGCTGGTGTTAAAAATTCCTTTATATTCACTTAGTCAAGTTATCATTCCTTTCTCAATTTTTTTTCTCTTTCTTGGTTAACATATTTCTTCAAATGTATTTTGTGATGATAAACCTAGTTTTGCAATCTATGTTTTGTTTTTTTTTTTTTTTTTTTTAAGAAAAATTGCTTTATCTCAGTGCAGTGGTGTTGCGGAATACCAGGACAGGGAAGTGGGAAGGGGTGGATTGGGGAACAGGCGGGGGGAAGAGGGCTTATGGGACTTTCAGGGAGGGGGAATCCAGGAAAGGGAAACTCACTTTAAATGTAAATAAAGAATATATCAAATAAATAATTGCTTTATGAATGAGTTTTCTATCTACATATAGAGGAGGGCATCAGAATCCATTATAGATGGAAATCACTGTGTTGTTGCTGAGAATAAAATCCAAGATCTCTGGAAGAGCAGACAATGCTGTTAACTGCTGAGACATCTCTTTAGTCCACAATCAATGCCTTTTGAGATGGATTTTGTCAGACTGTTAAACTGATTATTTGCCTTACCCAGTTAACATTTTCTTTAATTTTAATCTTTGTAGGCTTTTACATGAATGAAATATTACAATATACCTGAGTAAGGTGATGCTCTGTGGTGAATGGAGAAACCAGAAGAAAACAATGCAAAATCCCTAGTCCAGACCAATCTGAGACCAGAGGAGTCTCAGGCTCCAACAGAAGACAGCATGTCACAGACAGTTCAGACAAATGAAAAACAACCAGAAAGAGCAACATCAGAACAAAATTCACAGGACTCACAAGGAACATCTCAGAAAATAACAACTAATGACTCGGAAATTGTGGCTTTACATAACTATGACTATAACAACTTCAAGTGCCCAATTTGTTTAGACATACTGAGGAACACCAGGATTACAAAGTCCTGTTTCCACCGATTTTGTAAGGATTGTATCATCACAGCACTGAGGTTAGGAAACAAGGAATGCCCTGTCTGTAGGAGAAAACTAATTTCAAAAAGGTCACTAGATCCAGACCCTCAATTAGATGAATTCATCAGCAAAATGTTTCCAGGGTATAATGAAAAGGATTCCTCTCGACAGAAACCATTAGGGAAAAGGAAATATAAAACCCAACACACCTCTAATCTCATCAACCAAAGAAGACAGGAGATAACAGCCACAAATAGTGTCCAACGTGGAGAAGATCAACAGGTTAATACTTCTAGTCGATTGGAAAGTAATAATGACTATTCACCCAGCTGTAGTAATGTATCCACACACAGCAGTGACAAAGCAGGTCCTAGTAACAAACGTGCCAAAACAACTGAGTCTGAACATGATAGTAAGCACACAATGGTGACCAGTGATTCTGTGACTGATGGAGCTAGTGAACTTGAAAGTAATCTTCATCCATCTCTCAGAGGAGAAGATGACCCTGAACATGCAGAATTACCAACAACCTCAGGTATTCCACTAGTAATCAAAGTTCCCTCTCTCTGGCTTTGGGCTTAGCTTAGGAAAGTTATCAAAGAAATAGAGAACCAGTTTGATAAACCTTTATACACCCAGTGATAGCTGAATATCATTTCTACAGAATTAGGCAGAAATAGGTTCACCATTTAAATGTCTCTGTTACTTTGGAAGTGGATAGGGCATACACTGGAAAATTTGTAGCCTCATGAGCCTTTCTTTATTTTGCACCCACCAAGGAGCATAAATATTCTTCTAGAATCCAACTCCATGGCTATATATGCTTTATAACCTGTATAGTCAGAAAGCATGACTTGATTCTTGGTGTGGCCAATGTTACCACAGAATCTGTACAGATATATTTGTGTTGAGCAATTTCACACTATTAAATTATGGATGGAAGTAGATCCTCTGTAACATTGTAATAAAGTCCATGTTTTCATTGAAAATCCTTACCTGTTAATATTGACACGTTATATAGATTAATGTTTTAAACATTGACCTAAGTTGAACACTTAAAGATTTTCTCAAGTTTTTTTTTCTCTTTTTTTTAAGTTGCAGGACTTTTTTCCCTTTTATTGAAAATAGAATAATTTCTCATACAATACATCTTAATTACTGGATTCCCCACCCCCATTGCTCTCAGGTCCTCCCTTCATTCCATCTCTCTCTCATTTAAAAAGAGGAGATTTAACAGAAATATAACAAAATATAACAAAAATATATAAGATAAAATAAAAATAGAATATAAGATAAAATAAAACCACACATACACACACATACACACACACACACACACACACAATCACATTGAAGTTGGACAAGGCAACCAACAGAAGGAAAAACATCCCTAAAGGAAGACATAATAATCAAAGAGCCACTTGTTAACACTCTCAGGTTTTCCGCAAAAATTTTAAACTGAGAGCTATAATACACACACAGAGGACCTGGTCCAGAACTGAGTAGTCCCTTGTTAGCTATTTTATTCCCTGTGAGTTCATATCAGCTTTGCTCAGTTGACTTAAAAGCCTCTGTTCCCTTGGCATCCTCTATTCGTCTAACTCTTGTACTCTTTCTACCTCCTATTCCACACGTGCCCTGAGATTTAAACAAGGACTTTGATGGAGACAAAATATATCAAACCCTGTATTCTAAGGGTTCTGACATTTTCTGTATAATGTCTGACTATGGGTCTCTGTATTTGTTTCTGTTTGCTGCAAGAAAATTCTTCTCTGATGATGGCTGAGCAGGGCACTCATCTACAAGTGTAGCAGAGTATAAAGAAAAAGTTATTATAAATTAAAAAAACTTAGTATTTGATTTTAGTTTAATTCTCTGGATTATATACTCTGTTTCATGGTTGCCTAAGCAGTATCAGGTATAAGTCATATCTTGTGAAGTGGACATTACATCAAAATCAGTTAATGATTGATAATTCCCACAAGTTTTGTGCCATCATTTCTCTAGTGTATTATGCACACAGGACAGCACTGTAGACCATAAGGTTTGTCACTGCAAACTTGTCCAAATGACTGTGTTCTTTGGCTTGCAGATGGTTTTCAGTTTTATGAGGTCTCATAAATTAATTATTGATCTTAGTGCCTGTGCTATCAGTGCCCTTCCTGTTAACCAGTAACACTCTTCCAATGCCAATCAGTTCAAGGCTATTTTCCATTTTCTCTTTTATCATGTTCAGCGTATTTGGCATTGATCCACTTGGACTTGAGTCTTGTGCAGGGTGATAAATATGGATCTATCTACATTCTTCTACATGCAGACATTCAGTCTGACCAACATCATTTGTTGAAGATGTTGTCTTTTTACACTGTGTATTTCTGGCTCTAGTTCAAATATCATGTACACATGTGCATGAGCATTATTCTGTGGATCATCAATCCCATTCCATTGGTCAAACTGTTTTTATTCTAATGCCAAGCTGTTTTGATTATTATAGCTTTGTAATACCACTTGAAATAGGTGGCTGACATACAATCAGAACTTCTTTTATTTTTCAAGTTGTGTTTTAGTTATCCAGATATTTTGTGTCCAGTGAAAATTGTACTTTCAAGAGCTGTGAGGAATAGTCTTGTATATTTGATGGGGATTGCAATGATTCTGTGGATTGCTTTTGCTAGGGTAGATATTTTTACTAATTTAATCCTACCAACTAATGAGAATTGGAGATTTTTCCAACTTCTTATATCTTCTTCAATTTCTTTCTTCAAAGATTAGACAATTTTAATCATACAAGAGTTCCACTTACTTGGTTAGATTTACTGAAAGATATTTCATATTATCTGAGGCTATCAGGAAAGCTTTTTTTCTGATTTCTTTCTCAATTTGTCATTTGTATATAGGAGGACTATTGATTTTTGTAAATTGAATTTTTTCAACTATTTTGCTGAAAGTGTTTTTCAGCTGTAAAAATTCCCAGGCAGAATTTTTGGTCATTTTTGTACACTATCATATCATCTTCATATAAATATATTTTCATTTTCTTTCCAATTTGTATCACCTTGATCTCCTTCAAATATCTATTACTTTAGTTAAGACTTCAAGCACTCCACAGAAAAAATATCAAGGAATTGGTCAATCTTGTCTTGCTCCTGATTTGAGTGGAATTGCTTTGAGTTTTCCTCCATTTAAATTTATCTTGGCCATGGGTTTGCTGTAAGCTGTTATTGTTATGTTCAGGTAAATCTCTTATAACCCTAATATCTCCAGTATTTTATCATGAAGGAGTATTAGATTTTAGTCAGTATAATAGATTATATTAACAGAATTGTATATATTGCACCATCCTTACATCTTTTGGATGAACTCTACATGACCATGGCCCATGATCATTTTGCTGTATTCTTGGATTTGGATTACAAGATTTTTATTAATTGTGCATCTATGTCCATAAGGAAAATGGAGGTGCCATGCTCTTTTTTGTTGGATCTTTATATGGCTTTTGAATCAGAGTTACTATGGTCTTATAAAATTAATTGCATAATGTTCCTTCTGTTTCTATTTTGTGGAATAATTTGAGGAATATTGGCTTTAACTCTTCTTTAGTATCTTATAGAATTCTGCAATAAAACCATCTGTCTTAAGTACTTTCTGGTTGAGAGACTTTTAATTACTCTTCAATTTCACTGTGGATTATAGTTCTGTTTAAATTGCTTATAAGATATTTTTTCAACTTCTGTAAATGGTAACTAGAGAAAATAATCTAAATCTTCTACATTATCCAATTTTATCATGTCAGAATTTTAAATTTTGTCCTAGTTATTATATTGATTGTCTCAGTGCCTCTCATTATGTCCCCCTTTTCACTTCTGACTTTGTTAATGTGGATTTGGTTTTAGTTCATTCATATAAGGTTTTGTCAATCTTATTTTCTCTTAGAATTATTCTTAGTTTCCATGATTCTTCGTATTTTTCTGTTTTTGTTTTCTTGATTCTAGCCCTGAGTTAGATTATTTCTTGGTGTCTACTCTTTTTTTTTTTAATTTCAGTTTTCTTTTTTTTTTTATATATATTTTATTTGATATATTTTTTATTTACATTTCAAATGATTTCCCCTTTTCTGGTTCCCCACTCCCCGAAAGTCACATAAGCCCCATTCCGTCCCTCTGTTCTCCCACCCATCCCTTCCCACTTCCCTGTTCTGGTTTTGTCTTAAACTGCTACACTGGGTCTTTCCAGAACTAGGGGCCACTCCTCCGTTCTTCTTGCACCTCATTTGAAGTGTGGATTATGTTTTGCATATTCCAGTTTTCCAAGCTAATATCCACTTATTAGTGAGTGCATACCATGTTTGATCTTTTGAGACTGGGTTACCTCACTTAGTATGATGTTCTCCAGCTCCATCCATTTGCCTAAGAATTTCATGAATTCATTGTTTCTAATGGCTGAATAGTACTCCATTGTGTAGATATACCACATTTTTTGCATCCATTCTTCTGTTGAGGGATACCTGTGTTCTTTCCAGCTTCTGGAAATTATAAATAGTGCTGCTACGAACATAGTGGAACATGTATCCTTATTACATGCTGAGGAAGCCTCTAGGTATATGCCCAGGAGTGGTATAGCAGGATCTTTCGGAAGTGACATGCCCAGTTTTCTGAGGGACTGCCAGACTGATTTCCAGAGTGGTTGTACTAATTTGCAACACCACCAGCAGTGGAAGAGTGTTCTTCTTTCTCCACATTCTTGCCAACATCTGTCTCCTGCGTTTTTAATCTTAGCCATTCGTACTGGTGTAAGGTGAAATCTCAGGGTGGTTTTGATTTGCATTTCCCTGATGACTAGTGAAGTTGATCATTTTTTAAGAGGTTTCTCCGCCATCTCAGTTTCTTCAGGTGAGAATTCTTTGTTTAACTCTGTACCCCATTTTTTAATAGGGTTATTTGGTTTTCTGGGGTCTAACTTCCTGAGTTCTTTGTATATATTGGATATTAGCCCTCTATCTGATGTAGGGTTGGTGAAGAACTTTCCCCAAATTGTTGGTTGCTGATTTATCCTTTTGATGGCGTGCTTTGCTTTACAGAAACTTTGTAATTTTATGAGGTCCCATTTGTCAATTCTTGATCTTAGAACATAAGCTATTGGTGTTCTGTTCAGGAACTTTCCCTCTGTACCGATGTCCTCAAGGGTCTTCCCCAGCTTCTTTTCTATTAGCTTCAGAGTGTCTGGCTTTATATGGAAGTCCTTAATCCATTTGGAGTTGAGCTTAGTGCAAGGAGACAAGGATGGATCAATTCGCATTCTTCTGCATGCTGACCTCCAGTTGAACCAGCACCATTTGTTGAAAAGGCTATCTTTTTTCCATTGGATGTTTTCAGCCACTTTGTTGAGGATCAAGTGACCATAGGTGTGTGGGTTCATTTCTGGATCTTCAATCCTGTTCCATTGATCCGCCTCCCTCTCTCCTTATCCCTCTCCTTCTTTCTTTATCTCTGTCTCTTTCTTCCTCTTCCTCTTTCTCTCCCTCCCCCATCTATCTCACACATACCTACACACATACACACACACACACATACACATATTAATGTACTTAGTGCTATTAACTTTTCTCTTAGCACTGCTTTTATTGTGTCCCATCAGTTTGTGTACATTATTTATTCATTTTCATTCAATTTTAATAAGAAATTATTTTTCCTTATTTCTGTCTAGATCCATTTTTTATTCAGTAAAAAGTTGTTCAGTTTCCATGAGATTTTAAGCTTTATGACATTGCTAATATCCTGATTTAATCTGTGGTGGTCTATCTAGTAGGATTCAGAAGGTTGTTTCTATTTTCCTGTATCTGGTAAGATGTAATTGGAGTTCAAATATCTGTTTTGGAAAAAGTTACAAAAGGTGTAATGAAGAAGGTATATTCTTTCATGTCTGAGTTAAATGTTCTGTTTATATCTATTAGAATCATTTTGTTTATGTTTGTTAATTCTAGGATTTCTCTGATTAGTTTGTGTCAACAACTTGTATATTAGTGAGAGTGGCATGTTGACGTGGCCCATTGTAAAGTCAATGCGCATGTCAATATGTAATTTAAGTTGTTCTACTGCTTCTTTTACAATTGTGTGTATGCTTTTGCATGGAGCGTAGATGTTAAGAATTGAATTGAAATATAGATGTTCTCTTGAGAAACATGATTATATGCTGATGATAAAAATATACCTTATCAGTACAGCTCATGGAACTTTCTCCAAAATTGACAATATTTGGATATGAACAAAATCTTACCAGAAACAGTAACAATTCTTTGTGTATGTTCTTTTCCATGTCTTCTGATAAATTTTGGCTTTAAATATTTGTTATATATTAAACCTTCTATGCAATCTTGCTTCTTTAGTCCATTTGTTTGAAATATCCAATACTTTACTGTGAAGTAATGTTTATTCCTAATCTTAAGGTGTGATTCTTGGGTCTTTTCCAATACTTTTCCAACACTTTACTGTGAAGTAATGTTTATTCCTAATGTTAAGGTGTGATTCTTGGGTCCAAGAAAATAATTGATCATCCTGATTTTGCCTTCATTCTGTTAGTCTGAGCATTTTTATTGGAGAACTGAGTCCACTTGAAAGATATTGATAACCAATGATCATTGATTCCTGTTTGATGGTGGTGGTAATGGTGGTAGTGGTGTGTCCTCATGTGTCTATTTGTTTGATTTTGGTGGTCTTAGATTATTTGTTCCCTGTCTTTTCATTGTTGTAGAACTCTTTTGGTTTGAAGTTTCCTTCTAAAAGGGATAGATTTTTACATAAATATTACTTAAGTTTAACATTTTCCTGGAAAAATCTTAGTTTCTCCAACTATGATCATTAAAAATTTTGCTGGATGTAGTAGTCTAGGCTGGCATCTGCTGACTCTTTGATTCGGTAGCATATCTGTCCAGGCCCTTTTACAGTCTTCATTGAAAGGTCAGGTATAATTTTTACAAAACAGCCTTTATTTATTACTTGGATTTTTTCTTGCAGTATTTAATATTCTTTCATTATTTTGTATGTTTAGTGTTTTGATAATTATTTACCAAGTTTAATTTCTCTTCAGGTCCAATTGTGTGCTTCTTATTCTTTTCTAGGCCTCTTTTTCTTTAGGTTATAAAATGTTTTACAATGATTTTGTTGATAGTATTTTCTGTGGCTTCCTTTATTACTATTACTCTTAGGTTAGGTCTTTTTATGGTATCCTTGATTTTCTGAATGTTTTGTGTCAAAAGATTTTTAGATTTATCATTTCTTTGATGTTTTCTAAATAGACTTAAAGGTACTTTTTAAAAAAAAATTATAGAGAGAATAAATATGTTGACTCGTATGACTTTGTAAAGCATCATTACTACATTTTACTCCCTTCTTCCTTTGTCTATATTTACTTCTTTCTTCCATTCCTAATTAGAGCTCTCTTTTTCTCATTTTTCTGATCAAATCATTGCACCTTGTTATTCTCCTATTCCTTGTTCCCCCAAACCGTGACCAGTGGTACCAGTGACTTTTTTCTACCCATCCTTATTTCTACAGTTACTCTGGGATATCTACTTACATCTAAAGCAAGAAGTGTCCATTGAGAAAAACATGTGAACTTTGCTTTCTATGTCAGGCTTACACTCCCTCAGTATGATTTTTTATAGGTTGGGAATGGGAGAGCTTGTCTAAGTTCCCTTCTCAGGCCCACTAGGCCTGTGTGTATTGCTGCAGTTTGTGAGTTTATAAATGCATCAGACCAGTTTTGTCTAGGGGACACAATTTCCTTGAAGTCAGTCACCAACCTTTGGCTCTTACAAACTTTCTACCTCCTCTTCAAGGCAAAGCTCCCTGGGCCTTGAGGGGAAGCTTTGATGACAGCATTCCATGTGTTTGTTTGTTTACTTAGTTGTCAGTCCCTTTTATTCAATTCTTTATATATTCTAGATATTAATTCTATCAGAGTTATAGCTGACAAAGATTCCACTTCTGTTGGATTTCTATTCATATGAGTAATTGTTTCTTTAGCTATTTAGAAGATTTTTAAGTTTATAGTACCCATTGTTAATTGTTGGCATCAATTCTATTTCAAATGGAATCCTATTCAGAAAGCTCTTTTCTACAGCCATATAATACAGGATACTAGTATGTTTTCATTTCATTTAGTATTTCAAATTTCACATTTTGGTTTTTGATATGTTTCCAGTTAGTTTTTGTGAAATTTGGTAAATATACATCTAATTTAATTCTTATACATATGTACATGTACATTATCTAACATCATTTGTTACATATATTCTTTTTATTCTAAAATATGATTTTGGCAACTTTAACAATTACTAAATTGCTGATATTACATAGACACATTATTGGGTCTTAAGTACTGCTCACTGTGATGATTCCCATTAATTGGAATCCCTTTGTCCACAACTTCTTCATCTGTTAATATGTAGAAGAACATCAGTAAACTAGGCCCTAATGTTTTCTTCATCAGATAATATTCCATACCCCATGAGTGTATATAGGCATACTTGGCAGAGTATTTCATTGCAATAGGAGTAAAATCAAAAACACCCATGCAACTTCTTCCTATAACTTACTTTGGCCTTGTAGACTTGCTTACACCCATCACGTGTTTACTTCTTAATTTGATAATAGATTGCTGTTGTCCTTGTCCTATTTTATGATTTAGTGTGTAAAATAATATGGAGCTGAAGATAAACAGATCAGAAAAAATGTTAAATTAAGAGTTTATTGCCAAACATTCATTTTCCACTAAGACTCAACAGTAGGCAAAGAACTTCTGATTCCCTATCCTGACATTCCCCTACACTGGGGCAACATGCCTTCACAGGATCAAGGGCCTCTCCTCTCATTGATGTCCAACAAGGTCATTCTATGCTACATAAGTAGCTGGAGTGATAGGTCCCTCCACGTGTACTCTTTGGATGATGGTTTTGTCCCTAGTATCTAGGGATACTAGTTGGTTCATATTGTTTTTCCTCTTATGTGGCTGAAAAACCCTTTAGCCCGTTGGGTCATTTCTCTAGCTCCTCCATTGGGACCCTGTGCTCAGTCAAGTGGTTCACTGAGAGCATCCCATTCTGTATTTGTCTGACACTAACAGAGCCTCTTAGGAGACAGGCATATCAGGCTCCTGTCAGCAACCATTTGTTGGCATCCACAATAGTGTCTGGGTTTGGAAACTGTATATGGGATGAATTCCCAGGAGGGACAGTCCCTGGATGGCCTTTCCTTGAGTCTGTACTCCATACATTTCCACTGTATCTCCTCCCATGTGTATTTTATTCCCCCTTCTAAGAAGGACCAAGGTATCCACACTTCAGTCTTCCTACTTCTTGAGCTTCATATGGTCTGCATAAATTTATCTTGGTTATTCCAAGCTTCTGGGCTAATATCCACATATCAGTGAGTTTATGTTTGGGTTACTTAGGATGAAATTTTCTAGTTCCAACATTTTCATAATAATATCATGAATTCATTGTTTTTAATAGTTGAGTAGTACTCCATTGGGTAAATGTATCATATTTTCTGTATCCATTCCACTTTTGAGGGACATCTGTCTTTTTTTTCAGCTTCTGGCTATTATGAATAAGGCTGCTATGAACCTAGTGGCGCATGTGTCCTTAGTACATGTTGTAGCATCTTCTGGGTATATGTCCAGGAGTGGTATAGCTGGATCATAAGGTATTATTGTGCCCAATTTTCTGAGAAACCAACAAACAGATTTCCATAGTGGTTTTACCAGCTTGCAATCCCACCAGCAATGGAGGAGAGCTGTGTTTTTCATCTTAACTGTTCTGACTGGTGTAAGGTGGAATCTCAAGATTGTTTTCATTTCCCTGATGACTAAGGATGTTGAACATTTCTTTGGGTGCTTCTCAGAGATTACATATTCCTCAATTGAGAATTCTTTGTTTAGCTCTGTATGCAATTTTTAAATAACCTTATTTGATTCTCTGGAATCTAGTGTCTTGAGTTCTTTCTATATATTGGATATTATTTCTCTATCAGATGTAGTATTGGAAAAGATCTTTTTACAATCTCTTGGTTGCCATTTTGTCCTATTGACAGTATCCACTGCCTTACAGAATCTTTGCAATTTTATGAGTTCCCATTTGTTAATTCTTGATCTTAGAACCTAAGCTATTGGTGTTCTGTTCAAGAAATTTGCCCCTATGCCCATATGCTCGAGGCTTTTCCCCACTTACTTTTCTATTTGTTTTATTGTATCTGGTTTTAAGTGGAGGTCCTTTTGTTTAAAGGTAATGGTACACAGTCTTGCTGCAAAATCTAAAAGGAATATTCTGTGATTTACCTATAGGAGCTACCTAAATGATCCAATCAGCATCATTATCTGCTACTGACAACTTAAATACCATCAGGTCTGCTAGATCATATGGTTCAAGTAGTAAAGCAACTTGCACAGCAACCTAGACTTATTGAAGAGCCTTCTGCTGTTCCAGTTCCTTCTCAAAGCTAGAGAGTTTCCATGTCATTTAGAATATAAGTAACATCTCCATGTGAAGAATACACTGTCTCCATGTCAAAATAAGTGAATTAAATACTATAATTCTTCCTTGGTGCTTAAAGGAGCAAGGTTGAATAACTTTTCCTTCACCTTTTAAGGAATATATTTTATTCTCTACAATACTAGATTCTAATTTTTTCCTGTAGTATAAGATCCATGAATTTTAGTTGGATTTATTTCTCTTCCATGTACATATGTGTTATCAAGAAGTCCAAAGTGGTTGTTACGTCTTGTTTACTTGATCCAATCTTCATAATGTTGTCTATCAGTATAGTGAACCATTATGGTATTTTAAGAAAGAAACAGACAACCAAGAAGCCTTCAAACTAAGTTATGACACAGGGCTGGACAATTAATATATTCTTGAGGTAAATGTGAAGTTAGCTTCTGTACTTGCCAAATGAAAGCAAATTGTTTCTGTTCACCCTTGGACAGGTCATGAACAAAACCATTTTCTGCATTAATATCTGCATACCCATGTACGAGGAGATGCAAATTAAATAACTACTTGATTGAACTTTTGAGCACCATCTGTCATTCTCCATGATCAATCTGCCTTCTGCAATGGTAAGATTATGAGACCTAAAGTGAGATGTATTGGGAACTACCACCTCTGCCTTTTGTACTAATTTCTACAATTATTCCAACACTGTGAGTCAGTTTTTTATTCTCTATCTTCTTTGTCAGAGCCATCTCTAAAGGTTTCCGTTTAGCTTTTCCAACCATAATAACATCACTCCACAGGCCAGGGAAAAAGTATGAGAATTCAGCTTCTAAGTTTATATACTATAACTATATGTTTTTGGACTGGGGAAGAAAAACACAGGATGAATTAAGGGCCTTACTGGGCCTACTGGGAATCTAACTTTAGCCAAGACTCCTTTACTCACCTAACCTCCATAAGCCATTATCTTAACTGGAGAGTCAAAAAAGCTTCTTAATTTCTAGAATTTGCATCAATTCAAAAGCAATATTCACAATGTTTCTTGTGGCCTTCTACACATGGAACCAGTGATAATTCAGAAGTAGTGTCCAATAGACCCCTGAAAGTCTGATTAATTCCTTTGTACTGGTATATAATTATTATTATAAACCTCTGTTGGTCCATCTGGGTAAAGAGCTGGCTAACAGTAAATCTATTAGGTATTTTAGCAAGATCCTTTCTCAGGGAAGCATGTATACCCTTTCATATAGAAGGCTTGAGGTATGCGAACTCTCTCAAGTCTGGAAATTGGTTCATGGCTGAGACTGTCTTTTGTCATAATCCAGTAAAATCTTTCATTTTTTGAGATTTTTTTAATTATATAGAACAAACAAAATGGAGTAGGTGTTTTTATTTTAGTCTATTTCATTCCTATAAATACCTCTTTTGGTTAGCCAGTACCAAAGGCCCATATGAATCATGGCAGCATAAAATTTACTTTGCTTGACCTGAAAATTGATGGATCAGCCTGTATGGCCATTGGTCTCTTTATGGTGCCCACTATGACAACTATGACCATCTCCCTTTTTTGGATTTTGTGCTGCCACCTGAACCCTGCTAATTTGAGGCCCAAGTAAACCCATTGCGTTTAAGTCATACAAAAAGCATAATTTTCTCAAACCCTAAATTCTGGTGCAACAAAAATGGTGACTACAAATTCTTCAAATGTGATATTTCCCCCCTTACCATTTTGCATCTGATTATATGATTATTGAAGAACATATCTTCTGTTCCTGCCCATTAGGAAAGACTAAGTTTTAATAGAGCATTGAAATTTCCCTGAGCCTTAAAATTCCTTCACCAACAATACAACAAGGGATATTAGTAATCATTATTTCCTTTTTAGTAGGTTATCTTTTGACAAATACTTCATTCTACTATCCAAATTTTTACCCTGTGAGCTTCTGTATTGAAACTACTATCTCCACTCTTTCAGCTCATATAAATAAACTCAGCCTGATCCACGATTATCTTATATACTTTAACTCATATGAATCAATAAGCCCTTTGAGCTCTTTAGTAGTGTATGGCTCCTCCTTATGGACTATACTTTCTAGCTTTCATCTAAGAGAATGCTTAGCATTAGTTCTGGTTCAATATCTAGAGACAACAATTGGTAGTTCCTGAAGAATATCAATAATGTCTTGCCTGGCATCTCCTTCAAAGAAAATCATTGTTAGTTTAATTTCCTCAATCAAAGCTACAAAAAAAAAAGGGGGAAGTATTTCAGTGAGTGGTGGTAGAGTATGTCTTCTGCTGAGGCTTTGGAAAACATTTTCACATGTGAGATTTCCCCTTTGGAATCTAAGGTTCCAAGTTTTCAGCTTTTATAACAGTTTGGTTGATGATATTTTATTGTAATACTAAAAAGAATATTACATGTTTATGTTTCTATTTCCTATTTAAAGTATGGTCATAGGAATAGAAAGTCTTAATCATCCTGTAATTTGTGTTTTATTTCCCGAGGAACCCAAATCAATTTCCCCTATAGCAAGACCATTTCCAATTGACATTAGCAATTGCCTGTTTTTTTTTTCTACAAACCCAGACACAATTGCTAATATTTACTACAATAATAGTACTCGAGCTTTATAAATAGTTTTAACAGATATAAAAATGTCAAGATATTTTGAATTTTGTATTATTCATGGGTATAGAATATAAAAATCATGCACATGTTCAAACAAATTTAATGCATTATGGTTTATCATTTCTAATTTTTACATATTTTTCTTTTAGATAAATAAAGTCTATGTTACATTAACAGATTGCCTTTGTGCTTTACCTTATTTAAATTCATATCTATGACAGGTCGAAAGTTTTTTTTTTTTTGATTTTTTGTTTTTTTTTTTTTTTTCATATCCCACAATTTTCCCACTGTTGAACAAGTCCCCTGAGACACTCCTATGTGGCTTGCTAGTTACCCCATTGCAGTCTCTCACTGTCTTTTGTTTTTCAGGTGAAAATGAAGTACAAGAATAAATAAGCCAGCTTAGACCTTGTGTGTTATTTACCATAATTAGGTGAGACACTAAATACATCTTCAATATTTTCAAAACCTTCAGAAAATTGCTTTTCTGATGGTCTTTATAATTTTCATTAGACTATAATGAGATATATTATGTTTCTTCATTCACTTTAAGTCTTTCGGAATGTTTTATGCCTTTCTTCATAGTATTTGTAATTACTTACTTTTCTGTAGTCTCTCCCTTATCTATACATTATTCAGTTTGTAATGGTCCTTGAAAAATCATGTGTTTAACCCTGTGTTCCTTAGCTTGATGTTGTTGTGGGAAGTTGTGAAACCTTAAAGAGGCAGGAATAAATTGATAAACTTGGGGCTTTAGAGAGCCACAATGAAGCTTATATTCCTGCCTAATATATTTTCTACATTTTTTTCTTCATAGTTAGCACCACGTAGCCAGTATCTGCCTCCTGTATCACCATCTGGACAATTGGTAACAATAATGTTTTTCTCAAAACGATTGGCCACACAGTGAGAATTCTGAAATGAAATAAATGCATACTCCCAACAAGTGTTTCTTTGTACTTTGTTAGAATAAAGAGATAAGAGATTATTATAATATGCAACAATGCATTTTTTCTTAATGTTAATTATTTTAAAAATACTTTTCTCATGACATGCATGACACAATAGTACCTAAGTGTATTCATCTTGTTTGGATTCCTTTTATATTTAACTATATATCAATATCCTCTTTTGGTCTTGCTAGTCTAGTATAGAGTTATCCTGGCAATGAAAATAGAGAACCATCCCTTTCTACTTGTCCAATAAGAGGTAAGAAACTCCCTTGAAGTTCTGAAACCATGTGTATCATCATGTCAATTTTGTAAAAGACATCTAGTCTGTGGCTTACATGGTGAGATAATTGTTTGATTTGTGTTTTCTGAGATTAGCTCCTTTTATTTTCCCCAAGAAGTTTAATCATGTTTTTTTATTAGATATTTTCTTTTTTACATTTTAAATGCTTTCCACTTTCAATGTCTCTTAGTCAGATACTCCGCATCCTATCCCCTCTCCCCCTACCTCTATGTGGGTGCTCTAGTATCCACACACTCCCTTCTTCCTGCCCCGGCATTTCCCTAAACTGGAGCATCCAACACACTCTGGCCCAAGAGCCTATCCTCCCTGTGATGTCTACAAAGGATATTCTGTGCCAAATACGTTGCCAGCAACATGGGTCCCTCCCATGTTGGTTGATGGTTCAGTTCCCAGAAGTTACGGGGGATAGGGGTTCTGGCCTGTTCACATTGTTAATACCTTCATGGTACTGCAAAGCCCCTCACCTCCTTCAGTCCCTTCTCCAATGCCTCTATCTGGGACTAGCATGCTCAGTCCAATTGTTGGAGCATCTGACTCTATTTTACAGGATCTGGCAGAGCATCTCTGGATATGGCCATACAGGCATCTAACACCAAGCACTCCCCAGCATCTGTAATAATGTCCTGTTTTAGTGGCTGTATATGGGATGGATCCCCAAGTGGGCCATTCTCTGGATAGCCTTTCCATCAGACTCTGATCCACCTTTTGTCTCCATATATCCTCCTGTGAGTATTTTGTTAACCATCTAAGAAGCACTAAAGTATTTACATTTTGGTCTTCATTTTACTTAGGTTTCATATGGTCTGTGAATTGAATCTTGGGTATTCTGAACTTTTCAGGTAATATCCATTTATCAGTGAGTACATACTGTGTTTGTTCTTTTGTGATTGAATTACCTCATTCAGGATGATATTTTTTCAAGTTCCTTCCATTTGCATGTGAATTTCATGAATTCATTCTTTTTAGTATCTGACAGTATTCCATTGTATAAATGTACCATATTTTCTGTAACTACTCCTCTGTTGAGGAACACCTGGATGGATTCCAGCTTCTGGCTATTATATATATTGCTGCTATGAACATAGTAGAGCATGTGTCCTTATTACATGTTTGGAGCATCTTCTGGGTATATATGTACGAGTGGTATAGCTGGGTCCTAAATTATTACTATGTCTGATTTTCTTAGGAATCACCAGACCGATTTCCAGCATAGGTGTTCTAGTTTGCAATCACAACAGCAATGTAGGAGTGTTCATCTTTCTCCACATCCTCATCAGCATCTGTTGTCACCAGAGTTTTTCATCTTAGCCATTCTGACAGGTGTGAGGTGGAATCTCAGTGTTGTTTTGATTTGAATTTCCTTGATGAATAAGGGTATCTTTAGGTGCTTCTCAGCTGTTTGAGTTTCCTCAATTGATAATTATCTGTTTAGCCTTGTTCCCCATTTTTAAATAGGGTTATTTGATTCTATGGAGTCTAACTTCTTGAGTTCTTTTTATATATTGGATATTAGCCCTGAATCAGATGTGGGATTGGTAAAGGTCTTTTCCAAATCTGTTGGTTGTCATTTAATCTTATTGACAGTGTCTTTTGCCTTACAGAAGCTTTGCACTTTTATTAAGCTTGTCAATTCTTCATCTTAGATAATAAGCCATTGGTGGTATGTTCAGGAACTTTTTCTGTATGCCTATTTGTTTGAGACTTTTCCCAACTTTCTTTTCTATTAGGTTCACTGTATATGGTTCTATGTGGAGGTCTTTGATCCACTTGGACTTTAGCTTTCTATAGGGAGATAAGAATGGATCTATTTTTGAGAATAGTTTTCACTATCCTGGGCTTGTTGTTATTCCAAAAGGATTTATGAATTGCTATTTCTAATTCTATGAAGAATTGAGTTGGAATATTGATAGGGATTCAGTGAATCTATAGATTGCTTTCAGCAAGATGGCCATTGTTAATATATTAATCCTGCCAATCCATGAGCATAGGGGATTTATCCATATTCTGGGGTCTTTGATTTCCATCTTCACAGACCTGGTTACTGTCACACAGATCTTTCACATTTTGATTACAGTCATAACATGATGTTTTATATTGTTTGTGACTATTGTGAAGAATGTCATTTCCCTGATTTCTTTCTCATCCTGTTTAAACTTTGAGTTAGGAAGGCTACATCTTTGTTTCAGTAAATTTTATTTTATTTTTATTTTCTATATTCTTTGTTTACATTCCAAATGTTTTCCCTTTTCCAGGTTCCCCCATCCCCATCAATCACATAAGCGCTCTTCATTCTGCCCATTCCCCAAACACCCCCCCTCCCATTTTCCTGTCCTGGTACTCCCATACAATGCTTGACCAACTCTTTCCGAACCAGGGCCCACTCTTTCCCTCTTCTTGGATATCATTAATATGCTAATTGTGTCTTGAGAATTCAGAGCTTCTGGGCTAATAAATATCCACTTATCAGTGATTGCATTCCATGTGTATTCTTTTGTGATTGGGTTACCTCACTTAGGATGATATTTTCCAGTTCCAACCATTTGCCTAAGAATTTCATGAATTCATTGTTTTTAATTGCCAAGTAGTATTCCATTGTGTAAATATACCACATTTTCTGTATCCATTCTTCCATTAAGGGACATCTGGGTTCATTGCAGCTTCTAGCTATTATAAATAAGGTTTCTATGAACATAGTGGAGCTTGTGTCTTTATTACATGTTGGGGAATCCTCTGGGTATATGCCCAGGAGAGGTAACAGCAGGGTCCTCTGGAACTGTCATGTCCAGTTTTCTGAGGAATGGCCAGACTGACTTGCAAATTGGTTGTACCATCTTGCAATCCCACCAGCAGTGGAGGAGTGTTCCTCTTTCTCCACATCCTTGCCAACACCTGATGTCTCCTGAGTTTTTAACCTTGGCCATTCTGATTGGTGTGAGGTGAAATCTCATGGTTGTTTTGATTTGCATTTCCCTAATGATTAATGATGTTGAACATTTCTTTAGGTGCTTCTCAGTAATCCGAAGTTCTTCAAGTGAAAATTATTTGTTTAGCTCCTTACCCCATTTTTTAATAGGGTTATTTGGTTCTCTGGGGTGTAATTTCTTGAGTTCTTTGTATAAATTTGATATTAGCCCTCTGTCAGATTTAAGGATGGTGAAGATCCTTTCCCAATCTTTTGGTTGCCATTTTGTCCTTTTGACAGTGTCCATTGCCTTACAGAAACTTTGTAATTTTATGAGGTTCCATTTGGCAATTCTTTATCTTAGAGCATAAGCTATTGGTGTTTTGTTCAGGAACTTTTCCCCTGTGCACATGTCCTCAAGGATCTTCCCTGGTTTCTTTTCTATTAGTTTAAGTGTAGCAGGTATTATGTGGAGGTCCTTGATCCACTTGGAGTTGAGCTTAGTACAAGGAAATAAGAATGGATCAATTCCCATTCTTCTGCATGCTGACCTCCAATTGAACCAACGCCATTTGTTTAAAGGGCTACCGTTTTTCCAATGGATGTTTTCCGGTCCCTTGTCGAAGATCAAGGGACCATAGGTGTGTGGGTTCATTTCTGTGTCTTCAATCCTTCAATTCCATTGATCCACTTACCTGTCATTGTACCAATACTGTGCAGTTTTTATCACTATTGTTCTGTAGTAATATTTGAGGTCTGGGATACTGATTCCTCCAGATCTTCTTTTACTGTTGAGAATAGTTTTAGCTATCCTGGTTTTTTTGTTATGCCAGATGAATTTGAGAATTGCTCTTTCTTACTCTGTGAAGAACTGAGTTGGGATTTTGATGGGGATTGCATTGAATCTGTAGATTGCTTTTGGCATGATGGCCATTTTAACTATATTAATCCAGCCAATCCACAAGCATGAAAGATTTTTCCATTTTCTGAGGTCTTCTTCGATTTCATTCTTTAGAGACATGAAGTACTTCTTATATAGGTCTTTCACTTGGTTGATTAGAGTCACTCCAAGATACTTTGTGTTGTTTGTGGCTATTGTGAAGGGTATGAGTTCCATAATTTCTTTCTCAGTCTGCTTATCCTTTGAATATAGGAAGGCAACTGAATTGCTTGAGTTGATTTTGTAACCAGCCACTTTGCTGAAGTTGTTTATCAGCTGTAGGATTTCTATGGTAGAGTTTTTGGGTTACTTAAGTATACTATCATATCATCTGCAAAGAGTCATAGTTTGACTTCTTCTTTTCCAATTTGTATCCCTTTTACCTCCATATGTTGTCTAATTGCTCCGGCTAGGACATCAAGAACTGTATTGGAAAGATATGGAGACAGGGGGCATCCTGTCTTGTCCCTGATTTTAGTGGGATTGCTTCAAGTTTCTTTCCATTTAGTTTGATGTAGGCTACCCATTTGCTGTATATTGCTTTTACTGTGTTTAGATATGGGCCTTGAATTCCTGTTCTTTCCAAGACTTTTAGGATGAAAGGATGCTGAATTTTGTCAAATGCTTTTTCAGCATCTAATGAAATGACCATGTGTTTTTATTTCTTTGAGTTTGTTTATGTAGTGGATAGCATTGATGGATTTCCTTATATTGAACCATCCCTGCATCCCTTGGATGAAGCCTACTTGATCATGGTGGATGATCATTTTGCTGTGTTCTTGGATTCGGTGGGCAAGAATTTTATTGAGTATATTTGTCTTTTTATTGGGGAATTGAGTCCATTGATATTAAGAGATAGTAAGGAATAGTGATTATTGCTTCCTGTCGTTTTTGATGTTAATTTTACATTTGAGTGGTTATCTTTTTGGTTTGATGATAGAAGGTTACTAACTTGCTTTTTCTTAGGTATAGTTTCCCTCCTTGTTTTGGTGTTTTCTCCTATTGTCCTTTGTAGGGCTGGGTTTGTGGAAAGATATTGTGTAAATTTGGTTTTGTCATGGAATATCTTAGTTTATCCATCTATAGTGATTGAAAGTTTGCTGGGTGTAGTATTCTTGGCTGGTATTTGTGTTCTCTTAGAGTCTGCATGAGATCTGCCCAGGATCTTCTAGCTTTCATAGTCTCTGGTGAGAAGTCTGGTGTAATTCTGATAGTTCTTCCTTTATATGTTACTTGCCCTTTTTCTCTTACTGCCTTTAGTATTCTTTCTTTGTTTAGTACATTTGGGGTTTTGATTATTATGTGATGGGAAGTATTTCTCTTCTAGTCCAGTTTGTTTGGAATTCTGTAGGCTTGTTGTATATTCATGAGCATCTCTCTCTTTAGGTTAGGGAAGTTTCCTTCCATAATTTTGATGAAGATAATTGGTGGCCCTTTAAGTTGTAAATCTTCACTCTCATCTATGACTATGATCCTTAGGTTTGGTCTTCTCATTGTGTCCTGGATTTCCTGGATGCTTTGGGTTATAATCTTTTTGCATTTTGCATTTTCTTTGACTGTTGAGTCCATGGTTTCTATGGTATCTTCAACATCTGAGATTCTTTCTTCTATCTTTTGTATTATATTGTTGATATTTGCATCTATGACCCCTGACTTCTTCCCAAAGTTTTCTATTCCCAAAGTTGCCTCTCTTTTTGATTTCTTAGTTGCTTCTACTTCTGTTTTTAGATCCTGGATGGTTTTGCTCAGCTCCTTCACTTGCTTGTGTTTTTCTGTAATTCTTTAAGAGATTTTTGGTTTCCTCTTTCATGACTTCTGCCTGTTGACCCAAGTTCTCCTGTATTTCTTTAAGGAATTTTTGCATTTCCTCCTTATAAGCTTCTATCTTTTGACCCATATTTTCCTGAATTCCTTTCAATGATTTTTTGTGTTTGCCTTGTAAGGGCTTCTAACATCTGATCCATTTTCTCCTGAATTTCTTTAAGAGATTTATTTATGTCCTTCATGTTTTCCTTTGACAGCGTCATGACCAGTGGTTTTAAATCCAAATCTTGTTTTTCTGGTGTGTTCAGGTATCCAGGACTTGCTGTTGTTGGAGAATTGGTTTCAGATGCTGCCATATTGCCTTGATTTCTGTAAGTAATGTTCCTATGTTTGCCTTTTGCCACCTAGTTCTCACTGGTCTTAGTTGGTCTTGTTGTCACTGGCTGGTGCTTCAACCTCCTGTGAGCCTGTAAGGCTATTTCCACAACACTGGATGACTTTGTGTCCACTGGAACAGATTGCCGAAATCCTGCCCTCCTCTTGTGTGCCGTTGGAGCCCTGCTCTGTGTTGCCCCAAGCAATGTTATTCTTGGGTTGTCTCAGTGAACCTGGTGTTCCATATCTGCTCTGTCAAGGAGTGAAGATGGTGAAGGAGAGTCCCTCCAAATTCTGATCACCAAGTAGGGCACAGGACCCAGGACCAGCGGGCACACAGACAAACCGCTGCTCTGCCCAGGTGCACCTCTAGAGATCTTAAACTCAGGATATCTCTGTACCTGGTGCTGCCCTTCTGCTCTGTCAGGCAGTGTAGATGGTGGCAGGGAGTCATTCCCTGTGCTGATACCCACATAGGGCACAGGCCCCATGACAGTCTGGCACGCAGATGAATTGCCTATCAGCCCAGGTCCTGGGCGCAGGCAGACCCCTGGTGGTTTGTGCCCCCAGAGATCTGAAACTCAGGATATCTCAGTACCTGGTGCTGCCTTTCTGCTCTGGCAGACAGCGAAGATGGCAGCATGGAGTCACTCCTCAGTTACTTTTAGATCTAACCACTTTTCTCAAGTTGTTTATCATGTTTAGGAGTTTTCTGTTGGAATTTTGGGAGTCACTTAAGTATACTAACATATGCAAATAGTGATATTTTGACTTCTTCCTTTTCAAGTTGTGTCCATTTGACCTTATTTTGTTGTCTAATTGTCCTAATTAGAGTTTAAGTACTATATTGTATAGATAGGGAGAGAGTGGGCAGACTTATCTTGTACCTGATTTTAGTGGGTTTTCTTCCAGTTTCTCATAATTCAGTTTAATGTTAGCTACTGGTTTGCTTTACTGCTTTTACTTATGTTTAGGTATGGGCCTTGACTTCCTGATCTTTCTAAGATATGTAACATGAAGAGATGATGAATATTGTCAAATGCTTTTTCATCATCTAATGAAATGATAATGTGGGTTTTTTTTCTTTGAGTTTGTTTCTGTAGCGGATTACATTAATGGATTTCTGTATATTGAACGTTCCATGCATCCTTGGGTAAAACCTACTTGATGATGGTGAATGATTGTTTTGATATGTTATTGGATTTGTTTGGTAAGAATTTTATTCAGTAGTTTTGCATTGATATTCATAAGGTAGATTGTTCTGAAATTTTCTTTGTTGGGCCTTTGTATAATTTTGGTAACAGTGTAACTGTGGCTTCATACAAAGAATTGGGCAGTGTTCCCTCTGTTTCTGTTTTGTTGAATAGTTTCAAGAGTATTGGTTTTAAGTCTCCTTTGAAGGTCTGATAGAATTCTACACTAAACCCATCTGGTACTGTACTTCTTTTTGTTGGGAAGCTTTTAATGACTGCTTCTATTTTTTTTTTTTTTTTTGGTAGTTATGGGACTGTTTAGATGGCTTATCTTATCCTGATTTAACTTTGGTATTTTGTACCTGTCCTGAAAATTGTCTATTTCATTTAGATTTTTCAGTTTTGTTAAGTATTGGGTTTTGTAGTAGGATCTGATGATTTTTTGAATTTCCTAATTTCTGTTGTTATATCTTCCTTTTCTTTAAATGGGTCTTTAAAATAGATTCTTCTCTCATAAAATAAATCTGTATCACAATTTCCCTTTCATCTATCTATTCCTCCAATACACCTCACAGGCTACCACCTCAACTCTCTCCCAGATCCACTTACTACTTACTCTCCATTTCCTCTTCAGAAAAGAAAATACAGCCAGGCATGAAAAAGAAGATACAATATGACAAGACAAATTTCCTTGTATTGAAGCTGGATGAGTCAACTTAACAGGAGTAAAAGAACATGGAGAGCAGGTAAAAGAGTCAAAGAGTCACAGATATGCTTACTCTTACAGTTACAAGTATGACAAAACACCAATCTAACAGCCATAACATATATGCAAAGGAACAAAATTTCTTTATCAGTTATTCAGTTGAAGGCATCTGGGTTGTTTTCACTTCCTTCTATTATGAATAAAGCTGCAATGTACACAGCTGAGCATGTGTCCTTGTAGTAGGATGGAACATTCATTGGATATATACCTAAAAGTGGTATAGCCAGGACATGAAGTAGATATTTTCACAATTTTATGAGGAACGAACTTATTGATTTAAATAGTAGACCTACAAATTTTCACACCCAGTAGCAAGAAAGCAGTATTTCTATCCCACATCCTTGTCAACATTACCTTTGTGTGTGTGTGTGTGTGTGTGTGTGTGTGTGTGTTACCAATTTTGGTCATTCTGACAAGTAAAAGAAGGAATTACAAAGTAATTTTGATTTGCATTTTACTTAAGGCTAAGGAACATTTGTTTAACTGTTTCTCACCCAATTGAGATTCTTCTGTTAAGAATTCTCTGTTTAGATATATACCCCATTTTTTTAAAATTGCACTTTTTAAGTGTCTAGTTTTTTGAGTTTCATATATTTTGGATATTTGTTTTCTGTCAGTGAGGAGTTTTGTACCAGGTGATAAATATGGATCTATCTTCATTATTCTACATGTGAAAATCTAGATTGCACTGCTCTTGGGCATATTCTCAAATGATGCTTGACCATACCACAAGGATACATGTTCCACTATGATCATAATAGCTTTATTTGCAATATCCAGAAGCTAGAAACTACCCAGATATCCCTCAGTGGAAGAATCGGTAGAAGAAAATGAGGTTCATTTATACAATGGAATACTATCTATCTGTTAAAAATGAGGACATAATGAATTTTGCAAGCAAATGGATAGAACTAGAAAATACTATTCTGAATGAGGTAAGCCAGACTCAAAAAGAACAGGCATGAAGTATATACTCACTGATAAGTGAATATTAGTCAAGAAGTACAGAATGCTCATGATGTATCCCACAGACCCAAAGAGGTTGAACAAGAAGTAAGGCCCAAAGTAGAATGCTTAAATCCCACATAGAAGGTAGAACAAAATAAACAAGGGAAGCAGAGGGATGAAGGGTCCTGGAAACTTTAGAAGTGGGGGAATGCATAATGGGGACAGAACCAGGTATGTGGGAGATAGGAGAGATGTCCAGTGAGGCAGAAGAATGAATGGGAATATGCAGCTTCCAGGACTGAGGGATGGGAAGAACATCTAGAAAGTCTGAGAGAAGGATGGGGGAGGCTTGTAGTAATCAATGTGGGTGACCTTAGCCAAAATACCAAAAAGTGGGGAAAACAAACCTGAGGAGACCACCTCCAGTAGTCAGAAGAGTTTCCCAGTGAAGGGATGGGTATACCAACTGACCTACAAAACTTTCAACCCCAAATTACTCCTGTCTAAAAGAAGTGTAGGGGCAAAAATGGAACAGAGGCTGAAGGAATGACTGACCAGGCACTGGGTTCTATCTGATGTTTGGGCACCAGTGCCTAACACTATTACTAATGCTATTTTATGCTTTCAGACAGGAATCAAGCAAGGCTATCCTCTGAGAAGTTTCACCAGCAGCTGATTGAGACTTATGTAAATATTCAGACCCTAGCATTTGGCAGAGGTTGGGGAGCCCTATAGGGGAAGGACTGAAGGAGCTGAAGGGGATGGCAAACCCATCAGAAGATCAACAGTGACAACCTGGACCCCTGGGTGCTCCCAGAGACTGAGGCACAAACCAAAGAGCCTATACGCGCTGACCAAGGCCTATAGCACATATATAGCTGAGGGCTGCAATATCTGGCCTCAATGGGAAAGTATGTGCCTAATCCTGTAGATATTTCACGCTCCAGGGTAGGGGAATAAAGAGGTGAGCGGGCACCTTCTCAATAGTGAAGGAGAGGGGGAGGATGGAAGAATTCTGCAAGGACAGAACCACGAGGGCACTCAATATTTGAGATGTAAATAAACAAAATAATTAATAAATAAAAAAAGAAATCTAGATCGTTTTAACACCATTTGTTTTCCTGTGTATCTTTCCTTCTGCTTTAAGAAAAATCTTGTGTTAATAGGCTTGTGCAGCAATGCCTTAGTTTAAACTTGATTCCATTTATCAATGCATCTGTTTTCATACCAATACCATGCATTTTTATTACTATAGCTCCATAGTATAGCTTGAAATCAGAGATGGTAATATCTACAGAAATTTGTTTACTTGTTTTAGGTATCCTGTTTTATTGTTTTTGTTACTGTTGTTTGTTTATAAAAAGTTAAATAATGTTCCTTCAAGGTCTGTAAAGAACTATATTGTGATTTCAATGGGAATTGCATTGAAACTGTAGAATGCATTTGGTAGAATGCCTATTTTTACTATTTAATCCTACCAATCCAATGAGCATGGGAAATTTTTCTATTGTCTGATATCTCCTTCAGTATATTTCTTCAAAGACTTGAATTTCTTGTCATATAGGCCATATACTTGCTTGGTTAAAGTTACACCAAGATACATTAAATTATTTGTTACTATTGTAAAGGGTGTTTTTCTCCTACATTTCATTCTCAAGTCATTTGTATATAAGAGAAAGACTGATTTTTTTCTTAAAGTTATTTTTGTATCCATCCCCTTTTCGGAATGTGTTTACCAGTTTTAGGAGTTTCCTGGTGAAATATTTGCATTCACATGCGTATACTATATAATCTGCAAATAATGACACCTTGACTTATTTCTTTCCAGGTTTTATCCCTTTGGTATCCTTCCTCAAAACTTCAGCTTCTATACTGAATAGATAAGTAGTTGGCAACTTGTCCTGTTTTTGATTTTAGTGGAATTGCTTTATGTATCTTTCCATTTAATTTGACATTGGCTATAAAGTATTATAAATTGCATGTATTATGTTGAGGTGTGTCCCTTGTATCTCTGATCTCTCCAGGATATTTTTCATGAAGTTATGTTGGCATTTATTCAAAAAAAAGAGGTTTTTTAGCATCTAATGAAATGATCATATTTTTGTTGTTATTGTTTTTAATTAAATTTATTTATATGGCAGATTGCATTTATTACTTTTGTATAATGAACCATCCATGCATCTATAGATGATAATAATGGATGAAGTTATTGATGTGCTGTTAGATTCTGTTTGCAAGAATTTTATTACATATTTTTTGTAACAATGTTCATAAGGTAAATGGATCTGAAATTGACCTTTTTGTTGAATCTCTATGTGGTATCATTATGAGGGTAATTGTGGGCTGAAAAATGTGAGCAATATTACATCTGATTCTATTTTATGGAACAATTTGAATACTATTAGCATTAACTCTTATTTGAAAATTCTGGTAGGATTCTGCACTAAAATCGTCTTGACTTGAGCTTTTGTTGGTTGGGAAAGAGTTTTAAATACCTTTTATATTTTGCTGGGGATTAAGATTTCAATTGTTTACCTGATCGTCATACTATTTTTAAAAGTGGTACTTATCAAGAAAATTTTCATTTCTTTTATATTTTCCATTTTGGTGTAGCACAAGTTGTTAAAGTTTATCCTTATACTTCTCTGAATATCTCCAACATCCATTGCCCTTTCTATTTATGATTTTATTAATTTGAATTTTTATCTGTCCTTCAGTTAGCTGGATAAGGGTTTGTCTATCTTTTTAATTTTCTCAAAGAGCCAAACCTTTTTTTTTTTCATTGATTATTTGCACTATTGTCTTTTATTTCAATTTTACTGATTTTTTTCACTCTGTTTGATTATTTCTTGCTATCTACACCCCTTAGGTGTGTTTTTTCTTTTTGTTCTATAGCTTTTAGATGTGCCTTAAGGTTGCTAGAATGATATCTTTCCATATTTTTTAATGTAGGCAATTAGTTCTATGCAATTTCTTCTTAGAAAATTTTTCATTGTGGCCCATATGTTTGGGTATATTGATTTTTCATTGTCATAGAATTGTAGAATATATTTAGTCTCTTTATTTTATTTTTGACTTATTTTTCATTGAGAATTGCTCAATTTCTATGAGTTTGCATGTTCTCAGTTGTTTATTCCATGGAGGTCTGATAATGTGCAGGATGATAGGGTGCATCAATACTTTGTATGTATTGATACTTGATTTGTGCCCAATAATTAGGGCAATTGGGAAGAAATTCTGTACAATACTGAGAAAAAAATTTATGCATGTGCATATATGTCTCTCTGTGTGTGTATGTGTCTGTGTGCATCTGTGTGTGTGTGTGTGTGTGTGTGTGTGAGTGAGTGTGTGTGTTTGTGTGTGTGTGTGAAGGTGGAATATTCTGTAAATATCTATTAGGAGCATTTGGTTTATAAAGTCAGCTAACTCCTGCATTTGTTTAATTTTTGTCTGGATGACTGTCCATTGGCGATAGTAATATATTGAAATCTCCCATTATTATTATATGCATGTCAGTGTGTGATTTAAGCTGTTGTAGTGTTTAAAAAAATTTGGGTCTTCTTGTGTTTGGGGCATAAACATTAATGACTAAAATGTCATCTTTGTGGATTTTTCCTTTGTGGATTTAGTGCACTTTTCCATCTCTTGATTAATTTTGCTTTGAAATCTATTTTAATAAAAATTTAAATGTCTATACCAACTCTCCTGTTAAGGCCATTTTCTGGGATTGTCTTTTTCCAACCCTTTATCCTGATGTCTTAAGTTTGTTTCATGTATGCAATAAAATGATGGGTCCTGTTTTGCTAGTCATTTGGTTAAATTGACTTTTTAATTGGAAGATTAAGACCATTGATATTGAGACCTATCAATGAGCAACAATGTTTAAAACTTGTTAATTTTTTTGGTGGTGGTTTAGGGGAGTAATGCGGTGTGTGTGTGTGTGTGTGTGTGTGTGTGTGTGTGTGTGTGTGTGTTTGTCTCTTTTGATTTTGCTCATGTGAGATCATTTCCTGTATTTTCATGTGTATAGTTATGCAACTTCCTTGGTTTTGACTTTTCTGTCAAAGACCTTTTGTTGAGTGAGACCTATCAACAGTTACTGAAAAAATTTGATTTTTTCACGGAATATCTTATTCTTTCTACTAAGGGAGACTGAAAGTTTTGTTGAATATATTAATCTGAAATGATATCTGTGATCTCTTAGCATCTTTAGCATATCTATTCAAGCCTTTCTTGCTTTTAGTGTCTCCATTGACAAGTCAGTTGTAATTCCGATAGATCTGCCTTTTATGCATTACTTGTTTGGTTTGGTTGTTTGGTTGTTTGGTTGTTTGGTTGGGTTTTTGTTTCGTTTGTTTGGTTTTTGATTTTATTTTTGCTTTCTTTGCTTATAATATACTTTCCTTGTTCTGTACATTTAGTGGTTTGATTATTTGATTATGTAGTGAAGGAACATTCTTTTCTGTTCTAATCTATTTGATAGTATGCATGATTTTTGTACCTATTGGGTATTATCTTCTGTAAGTTAGGCAAGTTTTTTTTTTTTTTCTTATATGACTTTGTTGAAAATATTTTCCAGGCCATTGAGCTAGATTTCTTCTCTTTCCTCTACTCCTATTATTCAATGGTTTGGTCTTTCATAGTATCCCAGATTTACTGGATGCTTTATGTCCTGTAGTTTTTAGATTTACTGTTTTTATGGCCATGTACTAGTAGTAGTTTGAATGAAAATGCCCCCCATAGTCTCATAGTGAGTGCTACTATTAGGAATTGTGGCCTTGTTTGAGTATGTATGCCCTCTTGGAGAAAATATGTTATCAGGGGTAAGCATTCATGTTTCACAAGTTTATACCAGACCTAGTGACTCATAAACTCCCTAACTGCTGCCTGAACATTCACATATAGAATGCTCAGGTACCTCTCCAACACTGGATCTGCCTGCCTGCAACCAAGTTTCTCACCATAATAATGCATTAAACTTTTGAACTTTAAATCACTGTCTGTTAAACATTTCTCTTTATAAGATTTGCTTGGTCATTATGTCTATTCATAGATACAGTAACCCTAAGGCTGAAGTTGATAATAGGAACTGGGGTGTTGCTGTGATAGGCTAGACAATACCTTTTTTGGAGTAATATGGGACATATCAGGACTTTGGACTATAAGACTGATCAGCCATTTTATGTTGGGCTTAGTAGTTCATCATCATGGAATATGTAAGACAGTTTTACTGAGGGTGATTTGAACTGTGAAAGTCTGCCTTAAGAGGTTTCAAAGAATGTTAATATGTCACCTTAAAATCCTTCTTGTGATATTTATGTGAAGAATGAAGTTGCTTTCTGCTCTTGTCTAAAAACTCTGCCTGATGCTAAATTGTAGTGTTATAGATTAGCAATTTTGGCAGGAGATATTTTTAAACAAATTATCCTTTACTGTGCTATATGAGTAGCCAGTAGAAGATCTAGAATGCAAAGGAGCAAGCTGAGCAAGGACTGCACAAAATGCACTATTGTAGCAACATCAAGAATGGTAAGTAGATTAAAGAAAAGCCTGATACTAGTGGAATAAATGGATTGCTGACTTTGAAGGAAGACCACACCCATTTAAACTTCTGAAAATTCTGAAAAGAAATTAAAGAACAGTGAAAAGGAATTAAAGAAAAGCTGTGGTCAGGCATGCTCTTGCACACCTTTAATTTCAGCACTCAAGGAACAGCTGGTAGATCTATGACTTGAAGACCAGCCCAGTTTATGGAGAGAGTCCCCAGTACAGCCAAGCTTAGGCACTGAAGGAAAACATGGAAAACAGAAAGCTGTTAAAAATATAATTGAAGGATAAGGGCATGTTCCATTCCCAGAAAACAGCAATCTTTGGCAGCTTTGTCCATTTGATTCTGGTTTTAGAGTCATGAATACAACAACAGGGTTGTGGACTGCCAGGAGTCATCTATTAGAAACTGAAGGCTAGCAGGTGATCTTCCTGACAAAGTTTCACCATGGAGTGTAAATCATGATGAATGGGCCCTTTTCAGGCAAGGCCAAAAAGGAATACACTTAAGGAAATATTGATGCTGTTTGTATGCCTTTCCTGTTATTATTAAATATATACAATAGTCAGTAGATATTAGCCTACTTTTTGAGGCATATTTCTGCAGATCAACATAGATGTACAGTATTGTAGTAATATTATATAGAAAAATAGAATTTTTAATTCTTAATTATGGTTCTATAATAATTTCTAATATTATACTAGTAATTATTAAGCCCTTTATAATAGGACTGCTAATAAAGCTCTCTCTGATATAAAAACTGCAGTTAGAACTCTGGTAGTCTTAACTTCTGTGATTGAAAGCAGATATTTATAACTTAGAATACATTCTAAGATGTTATAAAGCAATTAATTAACCAAAGGTTGTAAATGGGAAACTAATGATTTATTGTAGGTACAAGGACAGAAGAGAAATTATTGATTTGGTTTATCTATACAAAACATCATTGATCACTTAGTTACAAAATTATCATTTTTAACTTTCAATGAATCTGTGAAGCTGGTGACAGAAAGTAAATGTTTAGTTAAATAACTATTCTAAGTAGAAACACATGTGAACATCTCTGTTGTAACCTCTTATTCAATTTATGACTTAAATTTATGTTTGAACTTTTAATGAACTTTTGCTGTGTTTTATTCCCCTAGAAAATGATACACAAAACTAGGAAAGATGACATTATAGCAGTAGGAGTTAGAGTTAAAAGGAGAGCAAGGTTAAGAAAAAGAGAAAACAAAATTAGGACGAGGAAGGAGGACAGCAGCATAGAATAAATTAGAAATTAAGAGAGCAAAATAAAAATTAAGAGCACATATAATCTGATAGTTTTTGCCCCTTTTAATTTTTTTTTTTAGAAATTAGGATTAGAATATTTTTTCTAAATTACCCTTTTTTGTTCTCTTCCTTCGAGTAAAATTACCTAGCTGACAAAGTTGTAAGTAAAGCCTTAGGGTTTTCCAGGTTCAGGCTAAGGATTTGGGCAGAAAAGAACAAAGGATCTTTACTATTATTATTATTATTATTATTATCTTTATTTACATTTCAAATGATTTCCCATTTCCTATATTCTCCCCTCCCCAAAAGTCCCATTAGCCCTCTTCCCTCCCCCTGTTCCCCAGTCAACCCCTTCCCACAACCCTGTCCTGGTATTCCCCTACACTACTGCATTCAGCCTTTCTAGAATGAGGTGCCTCTCCTTCCTTCTTCTTGGTCATCATATGATATGTGAATTGTGTCTTGGGTATTCCGAGCTTCTGGGCTAATATCCACTTATCGGTGAGTGCATATCATGTGTGTTCTTTTGTGATTGGGTTACCTCACTCAGGATAATATTTTCCAGTTTGACCCACTTGCCTAAGAATTTCATGAATTCATTGTTTTTACTTGCTGAATAGTATTCCATTGTGTAAATATACCATGTTTTCTGTATCCATTCCTCTGTTGAGGGACATCTGGGTTCTGTCCAGCTTCTGGCTATTATAAATAAGGATGCTATGAGCATAGTGAAACATGTATCCTTATTCCATGCTGGGGAATCCTCTGGGTATATGCCCATGAGTGATATAACAACAGGGTCCTCTGGTAGTATCATGTCCAGTTTTCTGAAGAACCACCACACTGATTTTCAAGAGTGGTTTTACCAGCTTACAATCCCACCAGCAGTGGAGGAGTGTTCCTCTTTCCACAAATACTCTCTAGAACCTGCTGTCCACTGAGTTTTTGACCTTAGCAATTCTGACAGGATTGAAGTGAATCTCAGGGTTGTTTGGATTTGCATTTCCCTAATGACTAAGGATGCTGAACATTTCTTTAGGTGGCCATTTGATATTCCTCAGGTGAAAATTCTTTGTTTAGCTCTGTAACCCATAGGGTTATTTGGCTTACTGAACTCAAATTTCTTGACTTCTGTGTATATATTGGATATTAGCCCTCTGTCAAATGTAGGGTTGGAAAGATTTTTCCCAATTTGTTGGTTGGCATTTTATCCTAATACCAGTATCCTTTTTCTTAAAGAATCTTTGTAAATTTATTAGGTGCCATTTGTCTATTTTTTTCTTTTTTTATTATTTATTATTATTTTATTTTTTCACATTCTATATTGTTACATTTTATTAATATGTCAAAGCACATTAATAAATAACATGTAATAGATCGAACTGTATCATACTTTTTTTTTTAATTTTTTAAAAAAATTTATTCGATATATTTTTTATTAACATTTCAAATGATTTCCACTTTTCTGGTCCCCCACTCCCCGAAAGTCACATAAGTCATCTTCCCTCCCTCTGTTCTCCTACCCATCCCTTCCCACTTCCCTGTTCTGGTTTTGTCTTATACTGCTTCACTGAGTCTTTCCAGAACAAGGGGCCACTCCTCCTTTCTTCTTGTACCTCATTTGATGTCTGGATTATGTTTTGGGTATTCCAGTTTTCTTGGTTAATATCCACTTATTAGTGAGTGCATACCATGATTCACCTTTTGAGTCTGGGTTACCTCACTTAGTATGATGTTCTCCAGCTCCATCCATTTGCCTAAGAATTTCATGAATTGATTGTTTCTAATGGCTGACTAGTACTCCATTGTGTATATATGCCACATTTTTGGCATCCATTCTTTTGTTGAGGGATACCTGTGTTCTTTCCAGCTTCTGGCTATTATAAATAGGGCTGCTATGAACATAGTGGAGCATATATCCTTATTACATGCTAGGGAATCCTCTGGGTATATGCCTAGGAGTGGTATAGCAGGATCTTTCGGAAGTGACATGCCCAGTTTTGTGAGGAACCACCAGACTGATTTCCGTAGTGGTTGTACTAATTTGCAACCCCACAAGCAGTGGAGGAGTGTTCCTCTTTCTCCACATCCTCGCCAACACCTGCTGTCTCCTGAGTTTTTAATTTTAGCCATTCTGACTGGTGTAAGGTGAAATCTCAGGGTTGTTTTGATTTGCATTTCCCTAATGACTAATGAAGTTGAGCATTTTTTAAGATGCTTCTCTGCCATCCGAATTTGTTCAGGTGAAAATTCTTTGTTTAGATCTGTACCCCATTTTTTAAATAGGGTTATTTGGTTCCCTGGGGTATAACTTCTTGAGTTCTTGGTATATATTGGATATTAGCTCTCTATTGGATGTAGGGTTGGTGAAGATCTTTTCCCAATTTGCTGGTTGCCATTTTGTCTTTTTGACAGTGTCCTTTGCTTTGCAGAAATGTGGTAATTTTATGAGGTCCCATTTGTCAATTCTTGATCTTAGAGCATAAGCTATTGGTGTTCTGTTCAGGAACTTTTCCCCTGTGCCCACGTCCTCAAGGGTTTTCCCCAGTTTCCTATTAGCTTCAGTGTGTCTGCTTTTAATGGAGTTCCTTGATCCACTTGGAGTTGAGCTTAGTACCAGGAGATAAGAATAGATCAATTTTCATTCTTCTGCATGCTGACCTCCAGTTGAACCAGCACCATGTGTTGATAAGGCTATCTTTTTTCCACTGGATGTTTTCCACTCCTTTGCCTAAGATCAAGTGACCATAGGTGTGTGGATTCATTTCTGGGTCTTCAATTCTATTCCATTGTTCCACATGCCTGTCACTGCGCCAATGCCATGCACTTTTTAACTCTATTGCTTTGTAGTATTGCTTGAGGTCTGGGATACTGATTCCCATACAAGCTCTTTTACTGTTGAGAATACTTTTAGATATCCTGAGTTTTTTGTTATTCCAGATAAATTTGTGAATTGCTTTTTCTAACTCTATGAAGAACTATGCTGGAATGTTGATGGGGATTAAGTTGAATTTATATATTGCTTTTGGCAAGATGGCCATTTTAACTATATTAACCCTGCCAATCCACGAGCATGGAAGATTTTTCCAATTTCTGAGGTCTTCTTTGATTTCCTTCTTCAGAGACATGAAGTTCTTCTCATACAGATCTTTTGTTTGGTTTGGGTCATACCAAGATACTTTATATTGTTTGTGGCTATTGTGAAGGGTGTCATTTCCCTAACTTCTTTTTCAGCCTGTTTATCCTTTGAGTATAGGAAGGCTACTGATTTGCTTGAGTTGATTTTATAATCAGCCACTTTGCTGAAGTTGTTTATCAGCTGTAGGAGTTCTTTGGTGGAGTTTTTTGGGTCACATAAGTATACCATCATATCATCTGCAAATAGTGATAATTTGATTTCTCCCTTTCCAATTTGTATTCCTTTGAGCTCCTTATGTTGTCTAATTGCTCTAGCTAGAACTTCAAGTACTATATTGAAAAGTTATGGAGAGAGAGGGCAGCCTTGTCTAATCCCTGATTTTAGTGGGACTGCTTCAAGTATCTCTCCATGTAGTTTGATGTTGGTTACCAGTTTGCTGTATATTGCTTTAACTATGTTTAGGTATGGGCCTTGAATTCCTGTTCTTTCAAAGATTTTTAGCATGAAAGGATGCTGAATGTGGTCAAATGCTTTTTCAGCATTTATGAAATAATCGTGTGTTTTTTTTTCTTTGAGTTTGTTTATGTAGTGGATTGCATTGATGGATTTCCGTATATTGAACCACCCATGCATCACTGGGGTGAAGCCTACTTGATACTGGTGGATGAATATTTTGATGTGTTCATGGATTCTGGTGGCACAAATTTTATTGAGTATTATTGCATCGAAGGGAACTTGGCCTGAAGTTCTCTTTCTTGGTTGGATCTTTTTGTGGTTTTGGTATCAGCTTATTTGTGGATTAGTAGAATGAGTTGCATAGTTTTTCTTCTGTTTATATTTTGTGAAATAGTTTGAAGAGTATTGATGTTAGGTCTTTTTTGAAGGTCTGATAGAATTCTGTATTAAAACAATCTGGACCCGTGCCTTTTTAGGTTGGGAGATTATCTATGACTCTTATTTCTTTAGGGGTTACGGGACTGTCTTAGTCAGGGTTTCTATTCCTGCATAAACAACATGAACAAAAAGCAAGTTGCAGATTAAAGGGTTTATTCAGCTTACACTTCTGCATCCCTGTTCATCACAAAAGGAAGTCAGGACTGGAACTCAAGCAGGTTTGGAAGCAGGAGCTGTTGCAGAAGCCATGGAAAGATGGTCTTACTGGCTTGCTTCTCCTAGTTTTCTCAGCCTGCTCTCTTATAGAACCCAAGAATACCAGCCCAGGGATGGTACCACCTGCAAGGGGCCCTGCACCCTTGATCACTAATTGAGAAAATGCCTCACAGTTGGATCTAATGGAGGCACTTCCCCAACGAAACTCCTTTCCCTGTGATAACTCCAGCCTGTGTCAAGTTGACACACAAAAGCAGCCAGTACAATTGACACTTTGTCAACTTGACACACAAACACATCACTATTAAGCCCCAACCCTTACTTTCTTATTCATCCCCAAGATCTAAATTACTTTAAAAGTCCCACAGTCTTTGCATATTAAAAGGTCAATCACTTTAAAATGTTCAATATCTTTAAAATTCAAACTCTTTTAAAAATTCAAAGTCTCTTAACTGTGGGTTCCACTAAAATACTTTCTTCCTTCAAGAGGGAAACATATCAAGGCACAGTCACAACCAAAAGCAAAACTCAAAACTGCAATGGTTCAATGTTTGGGATCCAACTCATGATCTTCCCGGCTCCTCCTAGGGCTTGGGTCACTCCTCCAGCTCTGCCTTTGTAGCACACAGGCCTCCTCCAAGGGCTTGGGTCATTTCTCCAGCTCTGCCCTCTGTAGCACACAGCTTGTCTTCTAGGCTCCAGCTGCCTGTACTCCACTTCTGCTGCTGTTCTTGGTGGTCATCGCACACTACTGGCATCTCCAAAATGCTGCTATCTTCCACTATAATTAGACTTCACCAATAGTCTCTCATGGGCTCTCCTCATGGTGACAAGTCTCTGCTCCTATGCATGTCCCCTTCAAGTCCTGGGTCATCAATTGCAACTGAGGCTGCACCTTCACCAATGGCCTTCCATGGCCTCTCACTGTACCTAGAGCTTCAGCTGATCTTCATGACCCCTTCATGCCTTCAAAACCAGAACCATCTAGGTGACTCTTACAGAGTACAAAGTCCAGCCACAGCACAAAATAAAACTGTGGTTAGCTCTGGAACACAGCCTCTCTTCTCTCAGAAAACACTTCCCAGAAGATTTCACCTCTTAATCACCACTAATTTCTTAGCTCCAGCTAACCAGCACCAATACTCCCAGTAACGCAAAGGTTTGGTTTAGTGGTTCTGGTATCTTGTTAATCACAGCTGATTCTTCAGCTCCAGCTAACCAAAACTACAGAATCTTCACAGTCAAAACATGGACCATTTAAGAGTCTTTAATCTTCCCTCTGAAATTTCACATGCCAGGCCTCCATCTTCTGCACTGTTCTTAACATTGTCATCCAAGCTCTTACAGAAATTTACACAGAGCTGTTAATATCTTAATGGCTTTTCTAGCTCAAAGTTGCAAAATCCTCCCACAGACCTCCCCAAAATATAGTCAGGTATTCAAAGGAATACCTCACTATGCTGATACCAATTTGTCTTAGTTAGGGTTTCTATTCCTGCATAAACATCATGACCAAGAAGCAAGTTGGGGAGGAAAGGGGTTATTCAACTTACAGTTCTGCATCCCTGTTCATCACAAAAGGAACTCAGGACTGGAACTCAAGCAGGTTTGGAAGCAGGAGCTGTTGCAGAGGCCATGGAGAGATGGTCTTAGTGGCTTGATTCTCCTAGCTTGCTCAGCTCTTATAGAACCCAAGAATACCAGCCCAGGGATGGTACCACCTGCAAGGGGCCCTCCCCCCTTGATCACTAATTGAGAAAATGCCTCACAGTTGGATCTCATGGAGGCACTTCCCCAACTAAACTCCTTTCTCTGTGATAACTCCAGCCTGTGTCAAGTTGACACACAAAAGCAGCCAGTAAAATTGACCCTTTGTCAACTTGACACACAAAAACATCACTATTAAGCCCCAACCCTTACTTTCTTATTCATCCCCAAGATCTAAATTACTTTAAAAGTCCCACAGTCTTTGCATATTAAAAGGTCAATCACTTTAAAATGTTCAATATCTTTAAAATTCAAACTCTTTTAAAATTTCAAAGTCTCTTAACTGTGGGTTCCACTAAAATACTCTTCCTTCAAGAGGGAAACATATCAAGGCACAGTCACAACAAAAAGCAAAACTCAAAACCCCAATGGTTCAATGTTTGAGATGCAACTCATGATATTCCCGGATCCTTCAAGGGCTTGGGTCACTCCTCCAGCTCTGCCTTTGTAGGACACAGGGCTCCTCCAAGGTCTTGGGTCACTTCTCCAGCTCTGCCCTCTGTAGCACACAGCTTGTCTTCTAGGCTCCAGCTGCCTGTACTCCACTGCTGCTGCTGTTCTTGGTGGTCATCGCACAGTACTGGCATCTCCAAAATGCTGCTATCTTCCACTATAATTAGGCTTCACCAATAGCCTCTCATGGGCTCTCTTCATGGTGACGTCTCTGCTCCTATGCATGTCCGCTTCAAGTCCCCTGCAAGTTCATCAATTGCAACTGAGGCTGCACCTTCACCAGTGGCCTTCCATGGCCTCTCACTGTACCAAGAGCCTCAGCTGATCTTGATGACCCCTTCATGCCTTCAAAACCAGTACCATCTAGGTGACTCTTACAGAGTAAAAAGTCCAGCCACAGCACAAAATTCAACTGTGGTTATCTCTGGAACACAGCCTCTGTTCTCTCAGAAAACACTTCCCAGAAGATTTCACCTCTTAATCACCACTAATTTCTTAGCTCAAGCTAACCAGCACCAATACTCCCAGTAACACAAAGGTTTGGTTTAGTGGTTCTAGTATCTTCTTAATCACAGCTGTTTCTTCAGCTCCAGCTAACCCAAACCACAGAATCTTCACAATCAAAACATGGACCATTTAAGAGTCTTTAATCTTCCCTCTGAAATTTCACAAGCCAGGCCTCCATCTTCTGCACTGTTCTTAACATTGTTATCCAAGCTCCTACAGAACTTTACAAAGAGCTGTTAATATCCTAACGGCTTTTCTAGCTCAAAGTTGCAAAGTCCTTCCACAGTCCTCCCCAAAATATGGTCAGGTATTCACAGGAATACCTCACTACGCTGATACCAATTTGTCTTAGTTAGGGTTTCTATTCCTGCATAAACATCATGACCAAGAAGCAAGTTGGGGATTAAAGGGTTTATTCAATTTACTGTTCTGCATACCTGTTCATCACAAAAGGAAGTCAGGAATGGAACTCAAGCACGTTTGGAAGCAGGAGCTGTTGCAGAGGTCATGGAGAGATGGTCTTAGTGGCTTGCTTCTCCTAGCATGCTCAGCCTGCTCTGTTATAGAACCCAAAAATACCAGCCCAGGGATGGTACCACCTGCAAGGGGCCCTCCCCCTTGATCACTAATTGAGAAAATGCCTCACAGTTGGATTTCATGGAGGCACTTCCCCAACGAAACTCCTTTCTCTATGATAACTTCAGCCTGTGTCAAGTTGACACACAAAAGCAGCCAGTACAATTGACCCTTTGTCAACTTGACACACAAACACATCACTATTAAGCCCCAACCCTTACTTTCTTATTCATCCCCAAGATCTAAATTACATTAAAAGTCCCACAGTCTTTGCATATTAAAAGGTCAATCACTTTAAAATGTTCAATATCTTTAAAATTCAAACTCTTTTAAAAATTCAAAGTCTCTTAACTATGGGCTCCACTAAAATACTTTCTTCCTTCAAGAGGGAAACATATCAGGGCACAGTCACAACCAAAAGCAAAACTCAAAACTCCAATGGTTCAATGTTTTGGATCCAACTCATGATCTTCCCGGCTCCTCCAAGGGCTTGGGTCACTTCTCCAGCTCTGCCCTCTGTAGCACACAACTTGTCTTTTAGGCTCCAGCTGCCTGTACTCCACTGCTGCTGCTGTTCTTGGTGGTCATTCCACAGTACTGGCATCTCCAAAATGCTGCTCTCTTCCACTATAATTAGGCTTCACCAATAGCCTCTCATGGCCTCTCCTCATGTTTACAAGTCTCTGCTCCTATGCATGTCCCCTTCATGTCCTTGGTCATCAATTGCAACTGAGGCTGCACCTTTACCAGTGGCCTTCCGTGGCCTCTCACTGTACCAAGAGCCTCAGCTGATCTTGATGACCCCTTCATGCCTTCAAAACCAGAACCATCTAGGTGACTCTTACAGAGTAAAAGTCCAGCCACAGCACAAAATACAACTGTGGTTATCTCTGGAACACAGCCTCTGTTCTCTCTGAAAACACTTCCCAGAAGATTTCACCTCTTAATCACCACTAATTTCTTAGCTCCAGCTAACCAGCATCAATACTCCCAGTAACACAAAGGTTTGGTTTAGTGGTTCTGGTATCTTGTTCATCACAGCTGATTCTTCAGCTCCAGCTAACAAAAACCACAGAATCTTCACAATCAAAACATGGACCATTTAAGAGTCTTTTATCTTCCCTCTGAAATTTCACAAGCCAGGCCTCCATCTTCTGCACTGTTCTTAACATTGTCATCAAAGCTCCTACAGAACTTTACACAGAGCTGTTAATATCCTAATGGCTTTTTTAGCTCAAAGTTGCAAAGTCCTTCCACAGTCCTCCCGAAAATATAATCATGTATTCACAGGAATACCTCACTACACTGATACCAATTTGTCTTAGTTAGGGTTTCTATTCCTGAATAAACAACATGAACAAGAAGCAAGTTGGGGATTAAAGGGTTGATTCAACTTACAGTTCTGCATCCCTGTTCATCACAAAAGGAAGTCAGGACTGGAACTCAAGCAGGTTGGGAAGCAGGAGCTTTTGCAGAAGACATGGAGAGATGGTCTTACTGGCTTGCTTCTCCTAGCTTGCTCAGCCTGCTCTCTTATACAAGGCAAGAATACCAGCCCAGGAATGGTACCTCCTGCAAGGGGCCCTCCTCTCTTGATCACTAATTGAGAAAATGCCTCACAGTTGGATCTCATGGAGGCACTTCCCCAAAGAAACTCCTTTCTCTGTGATAACTCCAGCCTGTGTCAAGTTGACACACAAAAGCAGCCAGTACAATTGACCCTTTGTCAACTTGACACACAAACACATTACTATTAAGCCTCAACCCTTACTTTCATTCTCATCCCCAAGATCTAAATTAGTTTCAAAGTCCCACAGTCTTTGCATATTAAAAGGTCAATCACTTTAAAATGTTCAATATCTTTAAAATTCAAACTCTTTTAAAAATTCAAAGTCTCTTAACTGTGGGCTCCACTAAAATACTTTCTTCCTTCAAGAGGGAAACATATCAGGGCACAGTCACAACCAAAAGCAAAACTCAACAGTCCAATGGTTCAATGTTTGGGATTCAACTCATGATCTTCCCGGCTCTTCAGAGGGCTTGGGTCACTCCTCCAGCTCTGCCTTTGTAGCACACAGGGCTCCTCCAAGGGCTTGGGTCACTTCTCCATCTCTGCCCTCTGTAGAACACAGCTTGTCTTCTAGGCTCCAGCTGCCTGTACTCCACTGCTGCTGCTGTTCTTGGTGGTCATCGCACAGTACTAGCATCTCCAAAATGCTGCTATCTTCCACTATAATTAGGCTTCACCAATAGCCTCTCATGGGCTCTCCTCATGGTGACAAGTCTCTGCTCATATGCATGTCCTCTTCAAGTCCTGGGTCATCAATTGCAACTGAGGCTGCCCCTTCACCAGTGGCCTTCTGAGACCTCTCACTGTACCAACAGCCTCAGCTGATCTTCATGACCTCTTCATGCCTTCAAAACCAGAACCATCTAGGTGACTCTTAGAGAGTACAAAGTCCAGCCACAGCACAAAATACAACTGTGGTTATCTCTGGAACACAGCCTCTGTTCTCTCAGAAAACACTTCCCAGAAGATTTCACCTCTTAATCACCACTAATTTCTTACCTCCAGCTAACCAGCACCAATACTCCCAGTAACACAAAGGTTTGGTTTAGTGGTTCTGGTATCTTGTTAATCACAGCTGATTCTTCAGCTCCAGCTAACCCAAATCACAGAATCTTCACAATCAAAACATGGACCTTTTCAGAGTCTTTAATCTTCCCTCTGAAATTTCACAAGCCAGGCCTCTATCTTCTGCACTATTCCTAACATTGTCATCCAAGCTCCAACAGAACTTTACACAGAGCTGTTAATATCCGAATGGCTTTTCTAGCTCAAAGTTGCAAAGTCCTTCCAAAGTCTGCCCCCAAAATATGGTCAGGTATTCACAGGAATACCTCACTATGCTGATACCAATTTGTCTTAGTTAGGGTTTCTATTCCTGCATAAACATCATGAACAAGAAGCAAGTTGGGGATTAAAGGGTTTATTCAACTTACAGTTCTGCATCCCTGTTCATCACAAAAGGAAGTCAGGACTGGAACTCAAGCAGGTTTGGAAGCAGGAGCTGTTACAGAAGTCATGGAGAGATGGTCTTACTGGCTTGCTTCTCCTAGCTTGCTCAGCCTGCTCTGTTATAGAACCCAAGAATACCAGCCCAGGAATGGTACCTCCTGCAAGGGGCCCTCCTCTCTTGATCACTAATTGAGAAAATGCCTCACAGTTGGATCTCATGGAGGCACTTCCCCAAGGAAACTCCTTTCTCTGTGATAACTCCAGCCTGTGTCAAGTTGACACACAAAAGCAGCCAGTACAATTGACCCTTTGTCAACTTGACACACAAACACATTACTATTAAGCCTCAACCCTTACTTTCATTCTCATCCCCAAGATCTAAATTAGTTTCAAAGTCCCACAGTCTTTGCATATTAAAAGGTCAATCACTTTAAAATGTTCAATATCTTTAAAATTCAAACTCTTTTAAAAATTCAAAGTCTCTTAACTGTGGGCTCCACTAAAATACTTTCTTCCTTCAAGAGGGAAACATATCAGGGCACAGTCACAACCAAAAGCAAAACTCAACAGTCCAATGGTTCAATGTTTGGGATTCAACTCATGATCTTCCCGGCTCTTCAGAGGGCTTGGGTCACTCCTCCAGCTCTGCCTTTGTAGCACACAGGGCTCCTCCAAGGGCTTGGGTCACTTCTCCATCTCTGCCCTCTGTAGAACACAGCTTGTCTTCTAGGCTCCAGCTGCCTGTACTCCACTGCTGCTGCTGTTCTTGGTGGTCATCGCACAGTACTAGCATCTCCAAAATGCTGCTATCTTCCACTATAATTAGGCTTCACCAATAGCCTCTCATGGGCTCTCCTCATGGTGACAAGTCTCTGCTCCTATGCATGTCCTCTTCAAGTCCTGGGTCATCAATTGCAACTGAGGCTGCCCCTTCACCAGTGGCCTTCTGAGACCTCTCACTGTACCAACAGCCTCAGCTGATCTTCATGACCTCTTCATGCCTTCAAAACCAGAACCATCTAGGTGACTCTTAGAGAGTACAAAGTCCAGCCACAGCACAAAATACAACTGTGGTTATCTCTGGAACACAGCCTCTGTTCTCTCAGAAAACACTTCCCAGAAGATTTCACCTCTTAATCACCACTAATTTCTTACCTCCAGCTAACCAGCACCAATACTCCCAGTAACACAAAGGTTTGGTTTAGTGGTTCTGGTATCTTGTTAATCACAGCTGATTCTTCAGCTCCAGCTAACCCAAATCACAGAATCTTCACAATCAAAACATGGACCTTTTCAGAGTCTTTAATCTTCCCTCTGAAATTTCACAAGCCAGGCCTCTATCTTCTGCACTATTCCTAACATTGTCATCCAAGCTCCAACAGAACTTTACACAGAGCTGTTAATATCCGAATGGCTTTTCTAGCTCAAAGTTGCAAAGTCCTTCCAAAGTCTGCCCCCAAAATATGGTCAGGTATTCACAGGAATACCTCACTATGCTGATACCAATTTGTCTTAGTTAGGGTTTCTATTCCTGCATAAACATCATGAACAAGAAGCAAGTTGGGGATTAAAGGGTTTATTCAACTTACAGTTCTGCATCCCTGTTCATCACAAAAGGAAGTCAGGACTGGAACTCAAGCAGGTTTGGAAGCAGGAGCTGTTACAGAAGTCATGGAGAGATGGTCTTACTGGCTTGCTTCTCCTAGCTTGCTCAGCCTGCTCTGTTATAGAACCCAAGAATACCAGCCCAGGAATGGTACCTTCTGCAAGGGGCCCTCCCCCCTTGATCACTAATTGAGAAAATGCCTCACAGTTGGATTTCATGGAGGCACTTCCCCAACGAAAATCCTTTCTCTATGATAACTCCAGCCTGTGTCAAGTTGACACACAAAAGCAGCCAGTACAATTGACCTTTGTCAACTTGACACACAAACACATCACTATTAAGCCCCAACCCTTACTTTCTTATTCATCCCCAAGATCTAAATTACTTTAAAAGTCCCACAGTTTTTGCATATTAAAAGGTCAATCGTTTTAAAATGTTCAATATCTTTAAAATTCAAACTCTTTTAAAAATTCAAAGTCTCTTAACTGTGGGCTCCACTAAAATATTTTCTTCCTTCAAGAGGGAAACATATCAGGGCACAGTCACAACCAAAAGCAAAACTCAACACTCCAATGGTTCAATGTTTGGGATCCAACTCATGATCTTCCCGGCTCCTCCAAGGGCTTGTGTCACTCCTCCAGCTCTGCCTTTGTAGCACACAGGGCTCCTCCAAGGGCTTGGGTCACTTCTCCAGCTCTGCCTTCTGTAGCACACAGCTTGTCTTCTAGGCTCCAGCTGCCTGTACACCACTGCTGCAGCTGTTCTTAGTGGTCATCCCACAGTACTGGCATCTCCAAAATGCTGCTATCTTACACTATAATTAGACTTCACCAATAGCCTCTCATGGGCTCTCCTCATGGTGACAAGTCTCTGCTCCTATGCATGTCCCCTTCAAATCCTGGGTCATCAATTGCAACTGAGGCTGCCCCTTCACCAGTGTCCTTCCGTGGCCTCTCACTGTACCAAGAGCCTCAGCTGATCTTCATGACCCCTTCATGCCTTCAAAACCAGAACCATCTAGGTGACTCTTACAGAGTACAAAGTCCAGCCACAGCACAAAATACAACTGTGGTCATCTCTGGAACACAGCCTCTGTTCTCTCAGAAAACACTTCCCAGAAGATTTCACCTCTTAATCACCACTTATTTCTTAGCTCCAGCTAACCAGCACCAATACTCCCGGTAACACAAAGGTTTGGTTTAGTGGTTCTGGTATCTTGTTAATCACAGCTGATTCTTCAGCTCCAGCTAACCCAAACCACAGAATCTTCACAATCAAAACATGGACCATTTAAGACTCTTTAATCTTCCCTCTGAAATTTCACAAGCTAGGCCTCCATCTTCTGCACTCTTCTTAACATTGTCATCCAAGCACTTACAAAACTTTACACAGAGCTGTTTGTATCCTAATGGCTTTTCTAGCTAAAAGTCCTCCCACAGTTCTCCCCAAAATATGGTCAGGTATTCAAAGGAATACCTCACTATGCTGATACCAATTTGTCTTAGTTATGGTTTCTATTCCTGTATAAACATCATGACCAAGAAGCAAGTTGGGGAGGAAAGGGGTTATTCAACTTACAGTTCTGCATCCCTGTTCATCACAAAAGGAATTCAGGACTGGAACTCAAGCAGGTTGGGAAGCAGGAGCTGTTGCAGAGGCCATGGAGAGATGGTCTTACTGGCTTGCTTCTCCGAGCTTGCTCAGCATACTCTCTTATAGAACCCAAGAATACCAGCCCAGGGATGGTACCACCTGCAAGGGGCCCTCCCCCCTTGATCACTAATTGAGAAAATGCCTCACAGTTGGATCTCATGGAGGCACTTCCCCAAGGAAACTCCTTTCTCTGTGATAACTCCAGCCTGTGTCAAGTTGACACACAAAAGCAGCCAGTACAATTGACACTTTGTCAACTTGACACACAAACACATCACTATTAAGCCACAAAGCTTACTTTCTTATTCATCCCCAAGATCTAAATTACTTTAAAAGACCCTCAGTCTTTGCATATTAAAAGGTCAATCACTTTAAAATGTTCAATATCTTCAAATTCAAACTCTTTTAAAAATTCAAAGTCTCTTAACTGTGGGCTCCACTAAAATACTTTCTTCCTTCAAGAGGGAAACATATCAGGGCACAGTCACAACCAAAAGCAAAACTCAACAGTCCAATGGTTCAAATGTTTGGGATTCAACTCATGATCTTCCCGGCTCCTCCAAGGGCTTGGGTCACTCCTCCAGCTCTGCCTTTGTAGCACACAGGGTTCCTCCAAAGGCTTGGGTCACTTCTCTAGCTCTGCCCTCTGTAGCACACAGCTTGTCTTCTAGGCTCCAGCTGCCTGTACTCCACTGCTGCTGCTGTTCTGGGTGGTCATCGCACAGTACTGGCATCTCCAAAATGCTGCTATCTTCGACTATAATTAGGCTTCACCAATAGCCTCTCATGGGCTCTCCTCATGGTGACAAGTCTCTGCTCCTATGCATGTCCCCTTCAAGTCCTGGGTCATCAATTGCAACTGAGGCTGCACCTTCACCAGTGGCCTTCTGTGGCCTCTTCCTGTACCAAGAGCCTCAGCTGATCTTCATGACCCCTTCATGCTTTCAAAACCAGAACCATCTAGGTGACTCTTACAGAGTACAAAGTCCAGCCACAGCACACAATTCAACTGTGGTTATCTCTGGAACACAGCCTCTGTTCTCTCAGAAAACACTTCGCAGAAGATTTCACCTCTTAATCACCACTAATTTCTTAGCTCCAGCTAACCAGCACCAATACTCCCAGTAACACAAAGGTTTGGTTTAGTGGTTCTGGTATCTTGTTAATCACAGCTGATTCTTCAGCTCCAGCTAACCAAAACTACAGAATCTTCACAGTCAAAACATGGACCATTTAAGAGTCTTTAATCTTCCCTCCGAAACTTCACATGTCAGGCCCCCATCTTCAGCACTGTTCTTAACATTGTCATCCAAGCTCTTACAAAAGTTTACACAGAGCTGTTAATATCCTAATGGCTTTTCTAGCTCAAAGTTGCAAAGTCCTCCCACAGTCCTCCCCAAAATATGGTCAGGTATTCAAAGGAATACCTCACTATGCTGATACCAATTTGTCTTAGTTAGTGTTTCTATTCCTGCATAAACATCATGACCAAGAAGCAAGTTGGGGAGGAAAGGGGTTATTCAACTTACAGTTCTGCATCCCTGTTCATCACAAAAGGAAATCAGGACTGGAACTCAAGCAGGTTTGGAAGCAGGAGCTGTTGCAGAGGCCATGGAGAGATGGTCTTACTGGCTTGCTTCTCCTAGCTTGCTCAGCCTACTCTCCTATAGGACCCAAGAATAGCAGCCCACGGATGGTACCACCTGCAAGGGCCCACTCCCCTTGATCACTAATTGAGAAAAAGCCTCACAGTTGGATCTCATGGAGGCACTTCCCCAATGAAACTTCTTTCTCTGTGATAACTCCAGCCTGTGTCAAGTTGACACACAAAAGCAGCCAGTAAAATTGACCCTTTGTCAACTTGACACACAAACACATCACTATTAAGCCAAAAACCTTACTTTCTTAGTCATTCCCAAGATCTAAATTATTTTAAAAGTCCCTCAGTCTTTGCATATTAAAAGGTCAATCACTTTAAAATGTTCAATATCTTTAAAATTCAAACTCTTTTAAAAATTCAAAGTCTCTTAACTGTGGGCTCCACTAAAATACTTTCTTCCTTCAAGAGGGAAACATTTCCGGGCACAGTCACAACCAAAAGCAAAACTCAAAACTCCACTGGTTCAATGTTTGGGATCCAACTCATGATCTTCCCGGCTCCTCCAAGGGCTCATGTCACTCCTCCAGCTCTTCCTTTGTAGTACACAGGGCTCCTCTAAGGTCTTGGGTCACTTCTCCAGCTCTGCCTTCTGTAGCACACAGCTTGTCTTCTAGGCTCCAGCTGCCTGTACTCCACTGCTGCTGCTGTTCTGGGTGGTCATCGCACAGTACTGGCATCTCCAAAATGCTGCTATCTTCCACCATAATTAGGCTTCACCAATAGCCTCTCATGGGCTCTCCTCATGGTGACAAGTCTCTGTTCCTATGCATGTCCCCTTCAAGTCCTGGGTCATCAATTGCAACTGAGGCTGCACCTTCACCAGTGGCCTTCCGTGGCCTCTCACTGTACCAAGAGCCTCAGCTGATCTTCATGACCCCTTCATGCCTTCAAAACCAGAATCATCTAGGTGACTCTTACAGAGTACAAAGTCCAGCCACAGCACACAATTCAACTGTGGTTATCTCAGGAACACAGCCTCTGTTCTCTCAGAAGACACTTCCCAGAAGATTTCACCTCTTAATCACCACTAATTTCTTAGCTCCAGCTAACCAGCACCAATACTCCCAGTAACACAAAGGTTTGGTTTAGTGGTTCTGGTATCTTCTTAATCACTGCTGATTCTTCAGCTCCAGCTAACCCAAACCAAAGAATCTTCCCAATCAAAACATGGACTATTGAAGAGTCTTTAATCTTCCCTCTGAAATTTCACAAGCCAGGCCTCGATCTTCTGCACTGTTCTTAACATTGTCATCCAAGCTCCTACAGAACTTTACACAGATCTGTTAATATCCTAATGGCTTTTCTAACTCAAAGTTGCAAAGTCCTACCACAGTCCACCCCAAAATATAGTCAAGTATTCAAAGGAATACCTCACTACGCTGATACCAATTTGTCTTAGTTAGGGTTTCTATTCCTTCATAAACATCATGAACAAGAAGCAAGTTGGGGATTAAAGGGTTTATTCAACTTACAGTTCTGCATCCCTGTTCATCACAAAAGGAAGTCAGGACTGGAACTCAAGCAGGTTGGGAAGCAGGAGCGGTTGCAGAAGTCATGGAGAGATGGTCTTACTGGCTTGCTTCTCATAGCTTGCTCAGCCTGCTATCTTATAGAACCCAAGAATACCAGCCCAGGAATGGTACCTCCTGCAAGGGGCCCTCCTGTCTTGATCACTAATTGAGAAAATGCCTCACAGTTGGATCTAATGGAGGCACTTCCCCAAGGAAACTCCTTTCTCTGTGATAACTCCAGCCTGTGTCAAGTTGACACACAAAAGTAGCCAGTACGATTGAAACTTTGACAACTTGACACACAAACACATCACTATCAAGCCCCAACCCTTACTTTCTTATTCATCCCCAAGATCTAAATTACATTAAAAGTACCACAGTCTTTGCATATTAAAAGGTCAATCACTTTAAAAAGTTCAATATCTTTAAAATTCAAACTCTTTTAAAAATTCAAAGTCTCTTAACTGTGGGCTCCACTAAAATACTTTCTTCCTTCAAGAGGTAAACATATCTGGGCACAGTCACAACCAAAAGCAAAACTCAAAACTCCACTGGTTCAATGTTTGGGATCCAACTCATGATCTTCCCGGCTCCTCCAAGGGCTTGGGTCACTCCTCCAGCTCTGCCTTTGTAGCACACAGGGCTCCTCCACGGTCTGGGGTCACTTCTCCAGCTCTGCCCTCTGTAGCACACAGCTTGTCTTCTAGGCTCCAGCTGCCTGTACTCCACTGCTGCTGCTGTTCTTGGTGGTCATCGCACAGTACTGGCATCTCCAAAATGCTGCTCTCTTCCACTATAATTAGGCTTCACCAATAGCCTCTCATGGGCTCTCCTCATGGTGACAAGTCTCTGCTCCTATGCATGTCCCCTTCAAGTCCTGGGTCATCAATTGCAACTGAGGCTGAATCTTCACCAGTGTCCTTCCGTGGCCTCTCACTGTACCAAGAGCCTCAGCTGATCTTGATGACCCCTTCATGCCTTCAAAACCAGAACCATCTAGGTGACTCTTACAGAGTACAAAGTCCAGCCACAGCACAAAATACAACTGTGGTAATCTCTGGAACACAACCTCTGTTCTCTCAGAAAACACTTCCTAGAAGATTTTACTTCTTAATCACCTCTAATTTCTTACCTCCAGCTAACCAGCACCAATACTCCCAGTAACACAAAGGTTTGGTTTAGTGGTTCTGGTATCTTGTAATCACAGCTGATTCTTCAGCTCCAGCTAACCCAAACCAAAGAATCTTCACAATCAAAACATGGACCATTTAAGAGTCTTTAATCTTCCCTCTGAAATTTCACAAGCCAGGCCTCCATCTTCTGCACTGTTCTTAACATTGTCATCCAAGCTCCTTCAGAACTTTACACAGATCTGTTAATATCCTAATGGCTTTTCTAGCTCAAAGTTGCAAAGTCCTCCCACAGTCCTCCCCAAAATATGGTCAGGTATTCAAAGGAATACCTCACTACGCTGATACCAATTTGTCTTAGTTAGGGTTTCTATTCCTGCATAAGCATCATGAACAAGAAGCGAGTTGGGGATTAATGGGTTTATTCAACTTATAGTTCTGCATCCCTGTTCATCACAAAAGGAAGTCAGGATTGGAACTCAAGCAGGTTGGGAAGCAGGAGCTGTTGCAGAAGTCATGGAGAGATGGCCTTACTGGCTTGCTTCTCATAGCTTGCTCAGCCTGCTCTCTTATAGAACCCAAGAATACCAGCACAGGAATGGTACCTCCTGCAAGGGGCCCTCCTCTCTTGATCACTAATTGAGAAAATGCCTCACAGTTGGATCTAATGGAGGCACTTCCCCAAGGAAACTCCTTTCTCTGTGATAACTCCAGCCTGTGTCAAGTTGACACACAAAAGCAGCCAGTACAATTGACCCTTTGTCAACTTGACACACAAGCACATCACTATTAAGCCTCAACCCTTACTTTCTTATTCATCCCCAAGATCTAAATTACTTTAAAAGTCCCACAGTCTTTGCATATTAAAAGGTCAATCACTTTAAAATGTTCAATATCTTTAAAATTCAAACTCTTTTAAAAATTCAAACTCTCTTAACTGTGGGCTACACTAAAATACTTTCTTCCTTCAAGAGGGAAACATATCAGGGCACAGTCACAACCAAAAGCAGAACTCAACAGTCCAATGGAACAATGTTTGGGATCCAAATCATGATCTTCCCGGCTACTCCAATGGTTTGGGTCACTCCTCCAGCTCTACCTTTGTAGCACACAGGGATCCTCCAAGGGCTTGGGTCACTTCTCCAGCTCTGCCCTCTGTAGCACACAGCTTGTCTTCTAGGCCCCAGCTGCCTGTACTCCACTACTGCTGCTGTTCTTGGTGGTCATCGCACAGTACTGGCATCTCCAAAATGCTGCTATCTTCCACTATATTTAGGCTTCACCAATAATCTCTCATGGGCTCTCCTCATGGTGACAAGTCTCTGCTCCTATGCATGTCCCCTTCAAGTCCTGGGTCATCAAATGCAACTGAAGCTGCACCTTCACCAGTGGCCTTCCGTGGCCTCTCACTGTACCAAGAGCCTCAGCTGATCTTCATGACCCCTTCATGCCTTCAAAACCAGAACCATCTAGGTGACTCTTACAGAGTAAAAAGTCCAGCCACAGCACAAAATTCAACTGTGGTTATCTCTGGAACACAGCCTCTGTTCTCTCAGAAAACACATCCCAGAAGATTTCACCTCTTAATCACCACTAATTTCTTAGCTCCAGCTAAGCAGCACCAATTCTCCCAGTAACACAAGGGTTTGGTTTAGTGTTTCTGGTATCTTGTTAATCACAGCTGATTCTTCAGCTCCAGCTAACAAAAACCACAGAATCTTCACAGTCAAAACATGGACCATTTAAGAGTCTTTAATCTTCCCTCTGAAATTTCACATGCCAGGCCCCCATCTTCTGCACTCTTCTTAACATTGTCATCCAAGCTCTTACAAAAGTTTACACAGAGCTGTTAATATCCTAATGGCTTTTCTAGCTCAAAGTTGCAAAGTCCTCCCACAGTCCTCCCCAAAATATGGTCAGGTATTCAAAGGAATACCTCACTATGCTGATACCAATTTGTCTTAGTTAGGGTTTCTATTCCAGCATAAATATCGTGACCAAGAATCAAGTTGTGGAGGAAAGGGGTTATTCAACTTACAGTTCTGCATCCCTGTTCATCACAAAAGGAAGTCAGGACTGGAACTCAAGCAGGTTTGGAAGCAGGAGCTGTTGCAGAGGCCATGGAGAGATGGTCTTACTGGCTTGCTTCTCTGAGCTTGCTCAGCCTACTCTCTTATAGAACCCAAGAATACCAGCCCAGGGATGGTACCACCTGCAAGGGGCCCTCCCCCCTTGATCACTAATTGAGAAAATGTCTCTCAGTTGGATCTCATGGAGGCACTTCCCCAATTAAACTCCTTTCTCTGTGATAACTCCAGCCTGTGTCAAGTTGACACACAAAAGCAGCCAGTACAATTGACCCTTTGTCAACTTGACACACAAACACATCACTATTAAGCCTCAACCCTTACTTTCTTATTCATTCCAAAGATCTAAATTACTTTAAAAGTCCCACAGTCTTTGCATATTAAAAGGTCAATCACTTTAAAACGTACAATATTTTTAAAATCAAACTCTTTTAAAAATTCAAATTCTCTTAACTGTGGGCTCCACTAAAATATTTTCTTCCTTCAAGAGCGAAACATATCAGGGCACAGTCACAACCAAAAGTAAAACTCAAAACTCCATTGGTTCAATGTTTGGGATCGAACTCATGATCTTCCCGGCTCCACCAAGGCCTTGGGTCACTCCTCCAGCTCTGCCTTTGTAGCACACAGGGCTCCTCCAAGGGCTTGGGTCACTTCTCCAGCTCTGCCCTCTGTAGCACACAGCTTGTCTTCTAGGCTCCAGCTGCCTGTACTCCACTGCTGCTGCTCTTCTTGGTGGTCATCCCACAGTACTGGCATCTCCAAAATAGTGCTACCTTCCACTATAATTAGGCTTCACCAATAGCCTCTCATGGGCTCTCCTCATGGTGACAAGTCTCTGCTCCTATGCATGCCCCCTTCAAGTCCTGGGTCATCAATTGCAACTGAGGCTGCACCTTCACCAGTGTCCTTCCATGGCCTCTCACTGTACCAAGAGCCTCAGCTGATCTTCATAACCCCTTCATGCCTTCAAAACCAGAACCATCTAGGTGACTCTTACAGAGTACAAAGTCCAGCCAGGGCACAAAAAACAACTGTGGTTATCTCTGGAACACAGCCTCTGTTCTCTCAGAAAATACTTCCCAGAAGTTTTCACCTTTTAATCACCACTAATTTCTTAGCTCCAGCTAACCAGCACCAATACTCCCAGTAACACAAAGGTTTGGTTTAGTGGTTCTGATATCTTGTTAATCACAGCTGATTCTTCAGCTCCAGCTAACCCAAACCACAGAATCTTCACAATCAAAACATGGACCATTTAAGAGTCTTTAATCTTCCCTTTGAAATTTCACAAGCCAGGCCTCCATCTTCTGCAATATTCTTAACATTGTCATCCAAGCTCCTACAGAACTTTACACAGAGCTGTTAATATCCTAATGGCTTTTCTAGCTCAAAGTTGCAAAGTCCTACCACAGTCCTCCCCAAAATATGGTCAGGTATTCACAGTAATACCTCACTACGCTGATACCAATTTGTCTTAGTTAGGGTTTCTATTCCTGCATAAACATCATGAACAAGAAGCAAGTTGGGGATTAAAGGGTTTATTCAACTTACAGTTCTGCATCCTTGTTCACCACAAAAGGAAGTCAGGATGGAACTCAAGCAGGTTGGGAAGCAGGAGCTGTTTCAGAAGTCATGGAGAGATGGTCTTACTGGCTTGCTTCTCCTAGCTTGCTCAGCCTGCTATCTTATAGAACCCAAGAATACCAGCCCAGGAATGGTACCTTCTGCAAGGGGCTCTCCTCTCTTGATCACTAATTGAGAAAATGCCTCACGGTTGGATCTAATGGAGGCACTTCCCCAAGGAAACTCCTTTCTCTGTGATAACTCCAGCCTGTGTCAAGTTGACACACAAAAGCAGCCAGTACAATTGACCCTTTGTCAACTTGACACACAAACACATCACTATTAATCCTCAACCCTTACTTTCTTATTCATCCCCAAGATCTAAATTACTTTAAAAGTCCCACAGTCTTTGCATATTAAAAGGTCAATCACTTTAAAATGTTCATTATCTTTAAAATTCAAACTCTTTTAAAAATTCAAAGTCTCTTAACTGTGTGCACCACTAAAATACTTTCTTCCTTCAAGAGGGAAACATATCAGGGCACAGTCACAACCAAAAGCTGAACTTAACAGGCCAATGGTTCAATGTTTGGGATCCAACTCATGATCTTCCCGGCTCCTCCAAGGGCTTGGGTCACTCCTCCAGCTCTGCCTTTGTAGCATGCAGGGCTCCTCCAAGGGTTTGGGTTACTTCTCCAGCTCTGCCCTCTGTAGCACACAGCTTGTCTTCTAGGCTCCAGCTGCCTGTACTCCACTGCTGCTGCAGTTCCTGGTGGTCATCGCACAGTACTGGCATCTCCAAATGCTGCTATCTTCCACTATAATTAGGCTTCACCAATAGCCTCTCATGTGCTCTCCTCATGGTGACAAGTCTCTGCTCCTATGCATGTCCCCTTCAAGTCCTGGGTTATCAATTGCAACTGAGGCTGCACCTTCACCAGTGGCCTTCCGTTGCCTCTCACTGTACCAAGAGCCTCAGCTGAACTTCATGACCCTTTAATGCCTTCAAACCCAGAACCATCTATGTGACTCTTACCGAGTACACAGTCCAGCCACAGCACAAAATACAACTGTGGTAATCTCTGGAACACAGCCTCTGTTCTCTCAGAAAACACTTCGCAGAAGATTTCACCTCTTAATCACCACTAATTTCTTAGCTCCAGCTAACCAGCACCAATACTCCCAGTAACACAAAGGTTTGGTTTAGTGGTTCTGGTATCTTGTTAATCACAGCTGATTCTTCAGCTCCAGCTAACCCAAACCACAGAATCTTCACAATCAAACCATGGACCATTTAAGAGTCTTTAATCTTCCCTCTGAAATTTCACAAGCCATACCTCCATCTTCTGCACTGTTCTTAAAATTGTCATCCAAGCTCCTACAGAACTTTACACAGAGCTGTTAATATCCTAATGGTTTTCTAGCTCAAAGTTGCAAAGTCCTTCCACAGTCCTCTCCATAATATGGTCAGGTATTCACAGGAATACCTCACTATGCTGATACCAATTTGTCTTAGTTAGGGTTTCTATTCCTGCATAAACATCATGACCAAGAAGCACGTTGGGGATTAAAGGGTTTATTCAACTTACTGTTCTGCATACCTGTTCATCACAAAAGGAAGTCAGGAATGGAACTCAAGCAGGTTTGTTAGCAGGAGCTGTTGCAGAGGTCATGGAGAGATGGTCTTAGTGGCTTGCTTCTCCTAGCATGCTCAGCCTGCTCTGTTATAGAACCCAAGAATAGCAGCCCAGGGATGGTACCACCTGCAAGGGGCCCTCCCTCCTTGATCACTAATTGAGAAAATGCCTCACAGTTGGATTTCATGGAGGCACTTCCCCAAGGAAACTCCTTTCTCTGTGATAACTCCAGCCTGTGTCAAGTTGACACACAAAAGCAGCCAGTACAATTGACCCTTTGTCAACTTGACACACAAACACATCACTATTAATCCTCAACCCTTACTTTCTTATTCATCCCCAAGATCTAAATTACTTTAAAAGTCCCACAGTCTTTGCATATTAAAAGGTCAATCACTTTAAAATGTTCATTATCTTTAAAATTCAAACTCTTTTAAAAATTCAAAGTCTCTTAACTGTGTGCACCACTAAAATACTTTCTTCCTTCAAGAGGGAAACATATCAGGGCACAGTCACAACCAAAAGCTGAACTTAACAGGCCAATGGTTCAATGTTTGGGATCCAACTCATGATCTTCCCGGCTCCTCCAAGTGCTTGGGTCACTCCTCCAGCTCTGCCTTTGTAGCATGCAGGGCTCCTCCAAGGGTTTGGGTTACTTCTCCAGCTCTGCCCTCTGTAGCACACAGCTTGTCTTCTAGGCTCCAGCTGTCTGTACTCCACTGCTGCTGCAGTTCCTGGTGGTCATCGCACAGTACTGGCATCTCCAAATGCTGCTATCTTCCACTATAATTAGGCTTCACCAATAGCCTCTCATGTGCTCTCCTCATGGTGACAAGTCTCTGCTCCTATGCATGTCCCCTTCAAGTCCTGGGTTATCAATTGCAACTGAGGCTGCACCTTCACCAGTGGCCTTCCGTGGCCTCTCACTGTACCAAGAGCCTCAGCTGAACTTCATGACCCTTTAATGCCTTCAAACCCAGAACCATCTATGTGACTCTTACCGAGTACACAGTCCAGCCACAGCACAAAATACAACTGTGGTAATCTCTGGAACACAGCCTCTGTTCTCTCAGAAAACACTTCGCAGAAGATTTCACCTCTTAATCACCACTAATTTCTTAGCTCCAGCTAACCAGCACCAATACTCCCAGTAACACAAAGGTTTGGTTTAGTGGTTCTGGTATCTTGTTAATCACAGCTGATTCTTCAGCTCCAGCTAACCCAAACCACAGAATCTTCACAATCAAACCATGGACCATTTAAGAGTCTTTAATCTTCCCTCTGAAATTTCACAAGCCATACCTCCATCTTCTGCACTGTTCTTAAAATTGTCATCCAAGCTCCTACAGAACTTTACACAGAGCTGTTAATATCCTAATGGTTTTCTAGCTCAAAGTTGCAAAGTCCTTCCACAGTCCTCTCCATAATATGGTCAGGTATTCACAGGAATACCTCACTACGCTGATACCAATTTGTCTTAGTTAGGGTTTCTATTCCTGCATAAACATCATGACCAAGAAGCACGTTGGGGATTAAAGGGTTTATTCAACTTACTGTTCTGCATACCTGTTCATCACAAAAGGAAGTCAGGAATGGAACTCAAGCACGTTTGGAAGCAGGAGCTGTTGCAGAGGTCATGGAGAGATGGTCTTAGTGGCTTGCTTCTCCTAGCATGCTCAGCCTGCTCTGTTATAGAACCCAAGAATAGCAGCCCAGGGATGGTACCACCTGCAAGGGGCCCTCCCTCCTTGATCACTAATTGAGAAAATGCCTCACAGTTGGATTTCATGGAGGCACTTCCCCAACGAAACTCCTTTCTCTATGATAACTCCAGCCTTTGTCAAGTTGTCACACAAAAGCAGCCAGTACAATTGACCCTTTGTCAACTTGACACACAAACACTTCACTATTAAGCCCCAACCCTTACATTCTTATTCATCCCCAAGATCTAAATTACATTAAAAGTCCCACAGTCTTTGCATATTAAAAGGTCAATCACTTTAAAATGTTCAATATCTTTAAAATTCAAACTCTTTTAAAAATTCAAAGTCTCTTAACTGTGGGCTCCACTAAAATACTTTCTTCCTTCAAGAGGGAAACATATCAGGGCACAGTCACAACCAAAAGCAAAACTCAAAACTCCAATGGTTCAATGTTTGGGATCCAACTCATGATCTTCCCGGCTCCTCCAAGGGCTTGTGTCACTCCTCCAGCTCTGCCTTTGTAGCACACAGGGCTCCTCCAAGGGCTTGGGTTCACTTCTCCAGCTCTGCCCTCTGTAGCACACAACTTGTCTTTTAGGCTCCAGCTGCCTGTACTCCACTGCTGCTGCTGTTCTTGGTGGTCATCCCACAGTACTGGCATCTCCAAAATGCTGCTCTCTTCAACTATAATTAGGCTTCACCAATAGCCTCTCATGGCCTCTCCTCATGTTTACAAGTCTCTGCTCCTATGCATGTCCCCTTCATGTCCTTGGTCAACAATTGCAACTGAGGCTGCACCTTTACCAGTGGCCTTCCGTGGCCTCTCACTGTACCAAGAGCCTCAGCTGATCTTCATGACCCCTTCATGCCTTCAAAACCAGAACCATCTAGGTGACTCTTACAGAGTACAAAGTCCAGCCACAGCACAAAATACAACTATGGTTATCTCTGGAACACAGCCTCTGTTCTCTCTGAAAACACTTCCCAGAAGATTTCACCTCTTAATCACCACTAATTTCTTAGCTCCAGCTAACCAGCATCAATACTCCCAGTAACACAAAGGTTTGGTTTAGTGGTTCTGGTATCTTGTTCATCACAGCTGATTCTTCAGCTCCAGCTAACAAAAACCACAGAATCTTCACAATCAAAACATGGACCATTTAAGAGTCTTTTATCTTCCCTCTGAAATTTCACAAGCCAGGCCTCCATCTTCTGCACTGTTCTTAACATTGTCATCCAAGCTCCTACAGAACTTTACACAGAGCTGTTAATATCCTAATGGCTTTTCTAGCTCAAAGTTGCAAAGTCCTTCCACAGTCCTCCCGAAAATATAATCATGTATTCACAGGAATACCTCACTACGCTGATACCAATTTGTCTTAGTTAGGGTTTCTATTCCTGCATAAACATCATGAACAAGAAGCAAGTTGGGGATTAAAGGGTTGATTCAACTTACAGTTCTGCATCCCTGTTCATCACAAAAGGAAGTCAGGCCTGGAACTCAAGCAGGTTGGGAAGCAGGAGCTTTTGCAGAAGACATGGAGAGATGGTCTTACTGGCTTGCTTCTCCTAGCTTGCTCAGCCTGCTCTCTTATACCAGGCAAGAATACCAGCCCAGGAATGGTACCTCCTGCAAGGGGCCCTCCTCTCTTGATCACTAATTGAGAAAATGCCTCAAAGTTGGATCTCATGGAGGCACTTCCCCAAAGAAACTCCTTTCTCTGTGATAACTCCAGCCTGTGTCAAGTTGACACACAAAAGCAGCCAGTACAATTGACCCTTTGTCAACTTGACACACAAACACATTACTATTAAGCCTCAACCCTTACTTTCATTCTCATCCCCAAGATCTAAATTAGTTTCAAAGTCCCACAGTCTTTGCATATTAAAAGGTCAATCACTTTAAAATGTTCAATATCTTTAAAATTCAAACTCTTTTAAAAATTCAAAGTCTCTTAACTGTGGGCTCCACTAAAATACTTTCTTCCTTCAAGAGGGAAACATATCAGGGCACAGTCACAACCAAAAGCAAAACTCAACAGTCCAATGGTTCAATGTTTGGGATTCAACTCATGATCTTCCCGGCTCCTCCAAGGGCTTGGGTCACTCCTCCAGCTCTGCCTTTTTAGCACACAGGGCTCCTCCAAGGGCTTGGGTCACTTCTCCATCTCTGCCCTCTGTAGAACACAGCTTGTCTTCTAGGCTCCAGCTGCCTGTACTCCACTGCTGCTGCTGTTCTTGGTGGTCATCGCACAGTACTAGCATCTCCAAAATGCTGCTCTCTTCCACTATAATTAGGCTTCACCAATAGCCTCTCATGGGCTCTCCTCATGGTGACAAGTCTCTGCTCCTATGCATGTCCTCTTCAAGTCCTGGGTCATCAATTGCAACTGAGGCTGCCCCTTCACCAGTGGCCTTCTGAGACCTCTCACTGTACCAACAGCCTCAGCTGATCTTCATGACCTCTTCATGCCTTCAAAACCAGAACCATCTAGGTGACTCTTAGAGAGTACAAAGTCCAGCCACAGCACAAAATACAACTGTGGTTATCTCTGGAACACAGCCTCTGTTCTCTCAGAAAACACTTCCCAGAAGATTTCACCTCTTAATCACCACTAATTTCTTACCTCCAGCTAACCAGCACCAATACTCCCAGTAACACAAAGGTTTGGTTTAGTGGTTCTGGTATCTTGTTAATCACAGCTGATTCTTCAGCTCCAGCTAACCCAAATCACAGAATCTTCACAATCAAAACATGGACCTTTTCAGAGTCTTTAATATTCCCTCTGAAATTTCACAAGCCAGGCCTCTATCTTCTGCACTATTCCTAACATTGTCATCCAAGCTCCTACAGAACTTTACACAGAGCTGTTAATATCCGAATGGCTTTTCTAGCTCAAAGTTGCAAAGTCCTTCCAAAGTCTGCCCCCAAAATATGGTCAGGTATTCACAGGAATACCTCACTATGCTGATACCAATTTGTCTTAGTTAGGGTTTCTATTCCTGCATAAACATCATGAACAAGAAGCAAGTTGGGGATTAAAGGGTTTATTCAACTTACAGTTCTGCATCCCTGTTCATCACAAAAGGAAGTCAGGACTGGAACTCAAGCAGGTTTGGAAGCAGGAGCTGTTACAGAAGTCATGGAGAGATGGTCTTACTGGCTTGCTTCTCCTAGCTTGCTCAGCCTGCTCTGTTATAGAACCCAAGAATACCAGCCCAGGAATGGCACCTACTGCAAGGGGCCCTCCCCCCTTGATCACTAATTGAGAAAATGCCTCACAGTTGGATTTCATGGAGGCACTTCCCCAATGAAAATCCTTTCTCTATGATAACTCCAGCCTGTGTCAAGTTGACACACAAAAGCAGCCAGTACAATTGACCCTTTGTCAACTTGACACACAAACACATCACTATTAAGCCCCAACCCTTACTTTCTTATTCATCCCCAAGATCTAAATTACTTTAAAAGTCCCACAGTTTTTGCATATTAAAAGGTCAATCGCTTTAAAATGTTCAATATCTTTAAAATTCAAACTCTTTTAAAAATTCAAAGTCTCTTAACTGTGGGCTCCACTAAAATATTTTCTTCCTTCAAGAGGGAAACATATCAGGGCACAGTCACAACCAAAAGCAAAACTCAACACTCCAATGGTTCAATGTTTGGGATCCAACTCATGATCTTCCCGGCTCCTCCAAGGGCTTGTGTCACTCCTCCAGCTCTGCCTTTGTAGCACACAGGGCTCCTCCAAGGGCTTGGGTCACTTCTCCAGCTCTGCCTTCTGTAGCACACAGCTTGTCTTCTAGGCTCCAGCTGCCTGTACACCACTGCTGCAGCTGTTCTTAGTGGTCATCGCACAGTACTGGCATCTCCAAAAAGCTGCTATCTTACACTATAATTAGACTTCACCAATAACCTCTCATGGGCTCTCCTCATGGTGACAAGTCTCTGCTCCTATGCATGTCCTCTTCAAGTCCTGGGTCATCAATTGCAACTGAGGCTGCCCCTTCACCAGTGTCCTTCCGTGGCCTCTCACTGTACCAAGAGCCTCAGCTGATCTTCATGACCCCTTCATGCCTTCAAAACCAGAACCATCTAGGTGACTCTTACAGAGTACAAAGTCCAGCCACAGCACAAAATACAACTGTGGTTATCTCTGGAACACAGCCTCTGTTCTCTCAGAAAACACTTCCCAGAAGATTTCACCTCTTAATCACCACTTATTTCTTAGCTCCAGCTAACCAGCACCAATACTCCCGGTAACACAAAGGTTTGGTTTAGTGGTTCTGGTATGTTGTTAATCACAGCTGATTCTTCAGCTCCAGCTAACCCAAACCACAGAATCTTCACAATCAAAACATGGACCATTTAAGAGTCTTTAATCTTCCCTCTGAAATTTCACAAGCTAGGCCTCCATCTTCTGCACTGTTCTTAACATTGTCATCTAAGCTCCTATATAACTTTACACAGAGCTGTTAATATCCTAATGGCTTTTCTAGATCAAAGTTGCAAAGTCCTTCCACAGTCCTCCCCAAAATATGGTCAGGTATTCACAGGAATACCTCTCTACGCTGATACCAATTTGTCTTAGTTAGGGTTTCTATTCCTGCATAAACATCATGAACAAGAAGCAAGTTGGGGATTAAAGGGTTTATTCAACTTACAGTTCTGCATCCCTGTTCATCACAAAAGAAGTCAGGACTGGAACTCAAGCAGGTTTGGAAGCAGGAGCTGTTGCAGAGGTCATGGAGAGATGGTCTTAGTGGCTTGCTTCTCCTAGCTTGCTCAGCCTGCTCTGTTATAGAACCCAAGAATACCAGCCCAGGGATGGTACCACCTGCAAGGGGCCCTCCCCCTTGGTCACTAATTGAGAAAATGCCTCACAGTTGGATTTCATGGACGCACTTCCCCAACGAAACTCCTTTCTCTATGATAACTCCAGCCTGTGTCAAGTTGACACACAAAAGCAGCCAGTACAATTGACCCTTTGTCAACTTGACACACAAACACATCTCTATTAAGCCCCAACCCTTACTTTCTTATTCATCCCCAAGATCTAAATTACTTTAAAAGTCCCACAGTCTTTGCATATTAAAAGTTTAGTCACTTTAAAATGTTCAATATCTTTAAAATTTAAACTCTTTTAAAAATTCAAAGTCTCTTAACTGTGGGCTCCACTAAAATACTTTCTTCCTTCAAGAGGGAAACATATCCGGGCACCGTCACAACCAAAAGCAAAACTCAAAACTCCACTGGTTCAATGTTTGGGATCCAACTCATGATCTTCCTGGATCCTCCAAAGGCTTGGGTCACTCAACCAGCTCTGCCTTTGTAGCACACAAGGCTCCTCCAAGGGCTTGGGTCACTCCTCCAGCTCTGCCCTCTGTAGCACACAGCTTGTCTTCTAGGCTCCAGCTGCCTGTACTTCACTGCTGCTGCTGTTCTGGGTGGTCATCGCACAGTACTGGCATCTCCAAAATGCTGCTCTCTTCCACTATAATTAGGCTTCACCAATAGCCTCTCATGGGCTCTCCTCATGGTGACAAGTCTCTGCTCCTATGCATGTCCCCTTCAAGTCCTGGGTCATCAATTGCAACTGAGGCTGCACCTTCACCAGTGTCCTTCCGTGGCCTCTCTCTGTACCTAGAGCCTCAGCTGATCTTGATGACCCCTTCATGCCTTCAAAACCAGAACCATCTAGGTGACTCTTACAGAGTACAAAGTCCAGCCACAGCACAAAATACAACTGTGGTTATCTCTGGAACACAGCCTCTGTTCTCTCAGAAAACACTTCCCAGAAGATTTTACCTCTTAATCACCTCTAATTTCTTAGCTCCAGCTAACCAGCATCAATACTCCCAGTAACACAAAGGTTTGGTTTAGTGGTTCTGGTATCTTGTTAATCACAGCTAATTCTTCACCTCCAGCTAACAAATACCACAGAATCTTCACAATCAAAACATGGACCATTGAAGAGTCTTTAATCTTCCCTCTGAAATTTCACAAGCCAGGCCTCCATCTTCTGCACTGTTCTTAACATTTTCATCCAAGCTCCTACAGAACTTTACACAGAGCTGTTAATGTCCTAATGGCTCTTCTTGCTCAAAGTTGCAAAGTCCTTCCACAGTCCTCCCCAAAACATGGTCAGGTATTCCCAGGAATACCTCACTACGCTGATACCCATTTGTCTTAGTCAGGGTTTCTATTCCTGTATAAACATCATGACCAAGAAGCAAGTTGGGGAGGAAAGGGTTTATTCAACTTACAGTTCTGCATCCCTGTTCATCACAAAAGGAAGTCAGGACTGGAACTCAAGCAGGTTTGGAAGCAGGAGCTGTTGCAGAGGCCATGGTGAGATCGTCCTACTGGCTTGCTTCTCCTCGCTTTCTCAGCCTGCTCTCTTATAGAACCCAAGAATACCAGCCCATGGATGGTACCTCCTGCAAGGGGCCCTCCCCCCTTGATCACTAATTGAGAAAATGCCTCACAGTTGGATCTCATGGAGGCACTTCCCCAACTGAAACTCTTTTTTCTGTGATATCTCCAGCCTATGTCAAGTTGACATGCAAAACCAGCCATTATAGGGACTGTTTAGATGATCTATTTGTGCCTGATTTAATTTTGGTTTGATATCTGCCTAGGAAACTGCCCATTTCATCCAGATTCTCCTGTTGTGTTGAATATAGGCTTTTGTATTAGGATCTGATGATTTTTTTGAATTTCCTCAGTTTTTGTTGTTATATCTCCCTTTTCATTTCTAATTTTGTTAGTCTGGATACTGTCTCTGTGCCTTTTGGTTTGTCTGGCTAAGAGTTTATCTATCTGTTGATTTTCTCAAAGAACCAGTTCCTGGTTTCGTTGATTCTTTTTATGGTTCTCTTTGTTTCTACTTGAATGATTTTAGCCCTGAATTTTATGATTTCATGTCTTCTTCTCCTCCTGGGTGAATTAAATTTGTTTTGTTTTCCAGGGCTTTCAAGTGTGTCATTAAACTGCTAGAGGACGCTCTCTCCATTTTCTTTTTGGAGGCACACAGGGCTATGAGTTTTCCTCTTAGCAGTGCTTCCATTGTGCCCCATAGATTTGGGTATGTTGTGTCTTCATTTTCAATAAATTTTAAAAAGTCTTTGATTTCTTTCAATATTTCTTCCTTGACTAAGGTATCATTGAGTATTGTTCAGTTTATATGTGTATGTGGGCTTTCTGTTGTTTTGTTGTTATTGAAGAATTTGTTTACACTATAGTGATCTGATAGGAGGCATGGGATTATTTTGATCTTATATTTGTTGAGGTCTGTCTTGTGACCAATTATATGGTCGATTTTGGAGAAGGTATAATGAGGTGTTGAGAAAATGGTATAGTCTTTTGCTTTAGGATGAAATGTTCTCTATATATCTGTTAATTCTTATTGGTCCAAAGCTGCAATTAGTTTCACTGTGTCCCTGTTTAGTTTCTTCTTTCCTGATCCATCCATTGAGGAAAGTGCAGTGTTGAAATCACCCACAATTATTGTGTTAGGTGCAATGTGTGCTTTGAGCTTTAGTAAAGTTTCTTTTATGAAAGAGGGTGCCCTTGCATTTGGAGCATAGATGTTCAGGATTGAGAGTTCTTCTTGGTGTATTTTTCCTTTGACCAGCAAGATGTCTCCCTCAGTGTCTCTTTTGATGACTTTGGGTTGCAAGTCAATTTTATCTGATATTAGAGTCGCTACTTCCACTTGTTTCCTGAGAACATTTGCTTGTACAATTGTCTTCCAGCCTTTTACTCTAGTGTTTGCCTTTACACTGAGGTGTGTTTCCTGTGTTCAGCAAAATGTACGGTCCTGTTTACATATGCAGTCTGTTAGTCTGTCTTTTTATGGGAGAATTGAGTCCATTGATGGTAGGAGATATTAAGGAATAGTGATTATTTCTTCCTGTCATTTTTGATGTTATTTTTTATATTTGATTAGTTATCTTCTTTTGGGCTTGATGAAAGAAGGTTACTATCTTGCTTTTTCCAGGATATAGTTTCCCTCCTTGTATTTGGTGTTTTCCTCCTACTCTCTTTTGCAGGGCTGGGTTTGTTGAAAGATATTGGGTAAACTTGGTTTTGTCATGGAATATCTTCGTCTCTCCATCTATGGTGATTGAGAGTTTTCCTGGGTATAGTAGTTTTGGCTGGCATTTGTGTTCTCTTAGAGTCTGCATGAGATCTGCCCAGGAACTTCTATCTTTTATAGTCTCTGGTGAGAAGTCTGCTGTGATTCTGATAGGTTTTCCTTTATATGTTACTTGCCCTTTTTCTCTTACTGCCTTTAATATTCTTTCTTTGTTTAGTACATTTGGTGTTTTGCTTATTATGTGACAGGAGGTATTTCTGTTCTGGTCCAGTCTGTTTGGCGTTCTGTAGGCTTCTTGTATATTCATGGGCATCTCTCTCTCTTTAGGTTAGGGAAGTTTTCTTCCATAATTTTATTGAAGATATTTGCTGTCCCTTTCAGTTGAAATGTTCACTCTCATCTATGCCTGTAATCCTTAGGTTTGGTCTTCTCATTGTGTCCTGGATTTCCTGGATGTTCTGGGATACAAGCTGTTTGCATTTTGCTTTTTTTTTTTTTTTTTTTTTGACAGTTGAGTCCATGGTTTATATGGTATCTTTGGCATCTGAGATTCTGTCTTCTGTCTCTTCTATTCTGTTGTTGATATTTGCATCTATGGCCCCTGATTTCTTCCCAAGGTTTTCTATTTCCAAAGTTGTCTCCATTTGTGATTTCTTAGTTGTTTCTACTTTTGTTTTTAGATCCTGGATTGCTTTGCTCAACTCCTTCACTTGCTTGTTTGTGTTTTCCTGGAATTTTTTAAGAGATTTTTGTGTTTCCTCTTTCATGACTTCAGCCTGTTGACCAAAGTTCTCCTGTATTTCTTTAAGTGATTTTTGTGTTTCCTCCTTATTGGCTTTTTTCTTTTGTCCTGTATTCTCCTGAATTTTTTTTAAATGATTTTTCTGTTTCCCTTGTAAGGGCTTCTAACTTTTGATCCATTTTCTCCTAAATTTCTCTAAGAGATTTATTTATGTCTTTCATGTCTTCCTGTAACAGCAGCATTTTAAATCCAAGTCTTTTTTTTCTGGTGTTTTGGAGTATCCAGGACTTGCTGTTAATGGAGAATTGGGTTCAGATGCTGCCATATTGCCTTGATTTCTATTATTAATGTTCCTATGTTTGCCTTTTGCCATCTATCTCTCAATGGTGTTAGTTGGTCTTGTCAATGGCTGGCGCTTCAACCTAATTTGAGCCTGTAAGGCTATTTCCACAACACTGGTTGACTGGGTTTCCCCTGACACAGATTTCTGATGTGCTGCCCTCCTCTTGGGTACTGTTGGAGCCCTGGTGTGTCCTGCCCCAAGCAATGTTATACTAGGGTTGTCTCTGTGGACTGAACCTGGTGCTGCCTGTCTGATCTGTCAGGGAGCGAAGATGGCAGAGGGGATCCCACAGGGCACTGGCACTCAGATGAACTGCTGCTCTCCCAAGTCCTGGGCATATGTGGCAGCCTGCATCTTGGTGGTCTGCGTCCCCAAAGGTCTTAAACTCAGGATAACTCAGTACATGGGGTCACCTATATTGTCTGGTTTGGGACAAAGGTTGTGGCTGCCAACCTCTTCACAGCACAGTACCCGTGCCTGGCTGCCACACTGATGAACTGCTGCTCTCCCAGGTCCTGGGCACAGGCAGCAGCCTGCAGCTTGGTGGTCTACATCCCCAGAGGTTTTGGACTCGGGATAACTCAGTACCTGGGGTTGCCTGTCCTGTCCTGCTGGGGAGAAAGATGGCAGCTGCTGACCTCTCCACAGCAGAGTACCCGCACCTAGCTGGCACAGAGGTGAACCTCTGCTCTCCCAGGGTCTGGGCACAAGTGACAGCCTGCAGCTCGGTGGTCTGCATTCCCAGAGGTGTTAGACTGGGGATAACTCAGTACCTGGGGTTGTCTGTCCCATCTAGCTGGTGCCCTTTGTCGATTCCTGATCTTAGAACATAAGCTATTGGTGTTCTGTTCAGGAAATTTTCCTCTGTTCCCATTTGCTCAAGGCTCTTCTCCAGTTTCTTTTCCATTAGTTCCAGTGTGTCTGGTTTTATGTGGAGGTCCTTGATCCACTTGGACTTAGCTTAGTACAAGAAGCTAGGAATCCATCAATTTAAAATCTTCTGCATGCTGACTTCCAGTTGAACCAGCAGCATTTGTTGGAAAGACTATCTTTTTTTCATGATTAATCCTTTGCCAAAGATCAAGTGACCATAAGTATGTGGGTTCATTTCTGGGTCTTCAATTCTATTCCATTGATCTACCTGCCTGTCACTGTACCAATACCATGCAGTTTTTTTTTTAACACTATTGCTCTGTAGCACTGCTTGAGGTGGGTAATACTTATTCCCTCAGAAGTTCTTTTACTTTTGAGAATAGTTTTAGCTATTCTGGATTTTTTTGTTATTCCAGATGAATTTGAGGATTGTTCTTCCTAACTCTATGAAAACTGAGTTCGGATTTTGATGGAGATTGCATTGAATCTGTAGATTGCTTTTGGCAAGATTCCCATTTTTACTATATTAATCCTGCCAATCTATAAGCATGGGAGATCTTTCCGTCTTCTGATGTCTTCTTCGATTTCTTTCTTCAGAGACCTGAAGTTTTTGTCATACAAATCTTTGACTTGTTTGGTCAGTGTCACACCAAGATACTTTATATTGTTTGTGACTATTATTGTGGAGGGTGTCATTTCCCTAATTTCTTTTTCAGCTTGTTTATCCTTTGAGTATAAGAAGGCTACTGATTTCCTTGAGTTAATTTTATATCCAGCCACTTTCCTGAAGTTGGAAATCCATCAATGTAATCCGCTACATAAACAAACTCAAAGAAAAAAAAAAACAACACATTGTCATTTCTTTAGATGCTGAAAAATCATTTGACAAAGTTCAGCATCTTTTCATGTTAAAGGTCTTGAAAAGAACGGGAATTAAAGGCCCATACCTAAATATAATAGAAACAATATCCAGGAAACCAGTAGCTAACATCAAACTAAATGGAGAGAAACTTGAAGCAATCCCACTAATATCAGGGACTAGACAATGCTGCCCTCTCTCTCAATATTTATTTAATATAGTACTTTAAGTTCTAGGCAGAGCAATTTAACAACAAAAGGAGGTCAAAAGGATTCAAATAGGAAAGGAAGAAGTCAAATTTTCACTTTTTTGCGGATGATATCGTAGTATACTTAAGAGACCCAAAAAACTCTACCAGAAAACTCCTACAACTGAGAATAAAGCATCTGTTTACTTAATCCTCCACTGTTGAGTGAAAAGTGTTAAATTAACCAGAGGAATGCAGCATTTGATTTCAGACTAACTTGGAATCAAGATAGCCAATGATATTAATGTTTTTGTTTTTGTTTGCTTTGTTTAATTGAAGGTTTTGTCGTTTTTGTCTTCAGACACAAGAGCAATTCTTGATCTCCCCCATCCCTCATTCGCCTCCATCCCCTTGGGTACCTCCAAGAAATAACCAGAATTCCAGCACTGGGCTCTGGCTATTGAATCTCTGTCCATGTCTAAGAAAATATGCTAGGTTCAATTCAGGGCTGTTCCTGCAGCAAGACCCATAGAAGCCATTGGGTGAAGTTGTGAGGGTGATGCCTGGTTTGCCTTGGAGACCCCAAAATATTAGAGATCCCAGATTGAATAAATACCTGCCTAGGAGAGCTGCTAACAGGGAGTGTAACCAGCCCAAGAGAAACAGTGTGTTGCATTCCACAAAGATGAAAGGAGTTGGAGATCTGAAGAACACTTTGACATCAGACATGGAGATGCAGAGTTTGGAGTTTGACATGCTAGTTTTCAGTCTAGATTTGGTCCAGTATTCCTTCACAATGTTTTATTCCTATGTTTTGTAACAGTTTTATATATATATAATCTCCTGTGGCATCACATGATGAAAGTATGTAATCTGTGTCCTCATTTTTATTTTATAAGGATTACAGTCAATAGATTTCTGTGAGTCTTAGTGGAGATATTAAACTTTGTACATTTAACTAGGGTTGAGATTGTTATAGATTATAGGGCTTTTGAAGTTTAACTTAATGCCTTTCTGCATTATGATATGGCTAAAAGCCTTTGGGTTCAAGGAAGTAAAATGTGAAGTTTTGAATGAAAACTACCGCATATGCACATAATGAGTGGTACTATAGGAATAGGTATTAGCATTCCTTCTATGCTCTACTCCACAGTCCACTGGCATCAGCCGGTATGCCTGGTTTACTATAAAGGGGCTCTTTGCCTCCTCCTCTCTCTCTTACTCTTACTTTCTCTAACTCTTCCATCCCTTCCCCATGCCTACCCCCACCTCTCCAACTTTTCCTAGCTGGCCTTTCCCCGTTCTTCCACCTCCTCTCTACTTCCTTCCCAACTCACTTTCTCATGCCCTAAATAAAAATTTATTCCATACTACATCCTTCTTATGGCTGGTACCTTAGGGAGAAGGATGCTTCAGCATGGACCTGCTGAGGCACCCTTCTCACCTCACCATACCACCTGGCTCCACCAAAACATATCCTGTCTCTCTGTCTCTACCTCTCTCTCTCTCTCTCTCTCTCTCTCTCTCTCTCTCTCTCTCTCTCTCTGGTAAAACACAACAGTAGGTGTGTGTGGGAAGTAAATCCATACCAGGAAGTTTGGTAAGGTAGAACAGTTTGAGAACTGGAGACTCAGTGGGCACACAATGGAGACTTAGGTACCTCCCTGCCCCCTGCCAGATTCTTGGCCTGGAACACAAGCCACACTCCTCATACAAAAAAGCATTTCTTATTCTCACTTATGCCCAAAACAGTGTTCTCCATGCTAATGAGGTACCTAGAGGCCTGGAAGGCTTAGCCAATAATCTTCCTTCCCAGATATTCCTCCTTGGCAAAGGTATTTAATTGGAGGTCTGTTTTAAGAAGTCAGTATTATACATTATGCATGCATTTTCTACCATGAACAACCAATAAACTGTTTAGAATCATGGATTGTCTTTCATCATGATCCACACTGGGGCACTTTGCCTAAGGCATTAAACTATGGAACCACTAATTAATTCTCCCATAGAAGTTCTCTCTGCTCTCCCAGTCACAGAAGCCACCAAGCCTGCCTCTGCCAAGATAAGGGCAATCACCTCTGGGACAAGCCAGAGCTCCCCTTTCTCCTGACCCCAGGGTAGACATTGTCCCTAGCCCAAGGGCCTCCAACTCCAATCTCTCTCTTCCAAGGATCCCAGTGGCTACTGGATATCCATGAGTCTGTGAATCTCATGGCCCTGGCTTCCCCTACCAGCTCCAGCATTGTGACATTTCACACTGCATTTTCCCACCCCAAGTGGTATCTTGGTGCTTCCTTCATTTTAGCCTGGCACCTGCCCTGTGGCAGTGTTGGGTAAGCATAGTCAAAAGACTCAAGTTCTTCTTCCCCCAGAGGCTGTGTCAAGCTGAGGAGAAGCTGACCAACCTTATTGGAAAAAAATATCGCTATGGGTATGGTGTAAGGCTTCAGAAGCTCAAGCCAGACCTAGAACCAGTGTCTGCAGATCCAGATGTACATACCCTCAGTTACCTCTTGAGTACCATATCTGCCTGCATGCTTCTCACCATGATGACAAAGAATTAAATTTCAAGTTATCAATCAGGCCCCATTCAATGTTTTCCTTTATAAGAGTTGCTGTCATCTTGGTATTTCTTCACAGCAATAGAAACCCCAAGAGAGTATCAGTTTCTTTTATGGTATCTTCGATGCATGACATGCTGCCTCACATCTTTGGTATTTTGTTGGTAATGTTGACCTCTGTATCTCCTGTTTGCATTCCTAAAGTTTCCTTTGTTTGTGTTTGTTGTCTTGCTTTAAGGAATTTATTCATTTTCTCAATAGTTTGTATTTTCCTGGCTTTCTTTCAGGGTTTTATTTATTTCCACCAATTGTTTGCTTCTGTTTTCCATAAGTTTTTTAAAGGATTCAATCATTTCTTCTTTAAAGACCTCTATGCTATTCATATATGGTATTTTAAGGAATTTTTCTTGTGCTTCTGGTATTTTGGAATATTTAGGACCTGCTATAATAGCATAGCTGGACTCTGGTCATGAAATACTGCCCTTATACTGCTGTAGGCATCTAGGTTAGGACTAATTATAGATATATCTACTGATTTCTGGGTTTATCCTGTTTGGGTTGGGGTTTTGTTTCTTTGTGACTTTTTCCTCTCCAGATTTTAAGAGAGTATTGACTGAAGGTTTCCTGGTTTACTAGTCTTTTCAGCTGATGTGTAGGAAGCTGAGGAAACAGGGTTTCCTAAAAAATGACCTAAAGGATCCAAAGAAGGCAGGGGTAGGGAGCAGACATTGCCAGTGATTGAGCATGAGATCTTTGCCCTGGTTGGGAGCTGGGATTAAGGGATGAGGTTAAAAGGGGAATGATCTGTGGGATCCAGAGGAGGTATGCAGAGTGGGGAGTAGAAGCTGCAGCTGCAGCTGCAGCTTGTGTTCTAATGGCTATCCTGAAAATTGGATCTGGTATAAGACTGGGGAAGTTCCACAGGCAGCTGACCTTGCCTTCCAGTAAGCATTGCCTGTCTAATCCTCTGTCTTCAGTAATGGGACTTAGATGATCATCATTCTAGTATTGCTCCTGCCGTCCTGTTAATGTTGGCCCCTGTTAGCATTTTGTCTAAGTTCTGCCCCACAGTTACCTGGCAATAGGCAAGTATGCCAGACTCACTCTAAAAGTGGCTGCTTGCCTCCTCTGCTCTCTCTTGCTGTTGCATTCTTTCTCCCACTCTGTTCCATTGCCACTTACCCCCACTTTCCCTATTCCTCTTCCCCCTTCATATGCTATATCCAGCCTCTAATTCTTTCTTCTCTCCCCCTCTCTCTCCTCTCTCTCTCTCTCAAAGACATATATATATGCCTTTCTCTGCCTCTACTACCCTCTCAACTCCCCTCCCCATACCTTGAATAAACTCTATTCTATAAACCTTCATCCTGTGGCAGGTCACTCAGGGATAAGGGATGCCTCAGCATGGGCCTGCGGAGGCATTCTTTTCCCCATAACTGACTACATCTCCACCAAAACATATTTCTCCTCTCTGTCTTTTTATAAAAACAACATTCCCACCATCCAAATTAATTTTAAATGCTTATATAATACATTATTTCCTCCTTGTACTTATGTTTACTATGACAGTCAATGCCCATCCTGGCATGAAGCCTGTAGGTATTGTACTTTACCTATTCATCATGAGTTCATAACCTATCAAAATAAAAATAGTGGAAATAGTGGCACTCATACTTAGATAGACAAAATTTCAACACCATGTTATATTTACCTGATAACTTTTTTATTCATTATTTACATTTTCACATGTCCCACTATCAGGTTTCCCCTTCGAAAATCCTCTAATACATCCCCTCTCCCCCTGCCTCTATAAAGGTTTTCCCACACTCACTCTCACCTCACTGACCTAGCAGCTCCCTACACTGGGCATCGAGCCTCCGCAGGACCATGGGCATCCCCTCCTGCCCCGGCCTGTGGGGGTTTTCGACAGGAGACCCTAGAAGAGAAGGACAGAGAAACAGAGACAGGAGACACAAAGTACAGGGCAAGACTAATTTACTGTTCAAGGCCTCCAAAACTGTATTTTCTCAGGGAACTTATACAGGCAGGGGAAGAAGTGGGCAAGTGGGATTCTTCATGTAGCTGGGGTATTCAGCCAAGGTGAATCTCTGGCAACTGTAAGATGTTTTCTTCTTCTGGGAGGGCATAGTGACCATTGACCAGTCGATTTCTCCAAGGTCTGTAGCTGAGGAGAAGTCAAAACCTAAGCCTATCTTTAAAATGAACTCTAAACATAAAGTAAGGTCAGTTTGGCTCCTGGCACCCTCCTTTTGATGCCAAATCAGGCAATCCTCTGCTATATATGCATCTGGAGTCATGGGTCCCACTATGTGTACTCTTTGGTGTGTGATTTAGTCCCTGGGAACTCTGCAGGGTCTGTGTAGTTGACATTGTTGTTCTTCCTATGGGGTTGCTATCCCCTTCAGCTCCTTCCATCCTTCACCTAAGTCTTCCATTGTGATCTTTGTGCTCAGCCCCATGGTTGGCCATGAGCATCTGTAATGGTCAGGAGATGGCAAAACATCTAAGGAGACAGGTATACCAGACTCCTGTCAGCAACTCCTTCTTAGCATCACCAATAGTGTCTGGGTTTAGTGTCTGCAGATGGGATGGATTGCTAGCTGAGGCAGTCTCAGGCTGTCCTTTCCTTCAATCTCTGCTTCACTCTTTTTCCCTGCATTTCCTATAAACAGGAACAATTCTGAGTTAAAATTGTTTTAGATGGGTGGATGGCCCATCCCCATCCCACAACAGGGGTGGGTACCTATCCACTTGATATCACCCTTATAGGTTCTATCTCCACTTTGTTCATTTTTTCTGCTAATGTAATAGCCTTTGTATCCTGGGAACCTCTTGCTTGGGACTTTGTAGTGTTTACCTCAGTTACACATCCCCCAGTGCTACACATCTCCATTTTATTTCCTGACCCTCTGTACTTCTCCCATGTCTCCTTACTCGTCTAACACCTAACTTTGTCCCCTCATTTTCCCTCTATCTCCTCTTTCCTTCATTCACTCTACCTCCTGTGATTATTTTGTTCCCCCTTCTATGTAAGACTGAAGCATCCACACTTTGGTCTTCTGTCGTCTTGAGGTTCACATGGTCTGCTAGTTGTACTGTGGATATTCCATATCTTATTATGTTTTTCCCATTATCTATGGTCTTTGATGTATTTTTTATTGACTTTTAAATATTTCAAAAGTTTCCCTATATTAATTTATTCCTACCATTTTCTCTCATGACATAAGTATTTGACTTCTATCTACAATTCTAAAAATGTCTTTTTTTTTAGCTTAATATTGTGGTTTATTTCTTTCTTAGATGTTAAGAAAAATGATCCAGTAGACAGCTTTCCTCCAAATAGAACCAAATTATACAGTCTAATTGCTGAGTTTTAAAATATGCTTAATAAGATATTTAGTGAGGGAAGTTTTCATTTGGATGAGGCAACCTGCTATGAAAGTTATGGGGGTTTGTTCTTTTTGAAGTTAATAAATGTACACAAACAAATCTTTTGTAAATGGATGGTGTGGTCCATGTGCTAGACAATTCTGGCTATGTATTGCTACATTGTGTGAATTTAATATCTTATTCAAGTGTCTCCTTAGAATATATGATAATTTTGCTTGGAATTTTAATTGAGTCCAGAATCTTCCTGGAAATTCTATTTCCCTGTTGTCCTTTATACACACTGATTAACAGTCAGATAAGACTAATTATTCCATTAGCAATGTAAACAAAGAACATAGAAAATAAAAAAAAGACTAATTATTCAACTTTGCATGTAATATATTCTGTCCTACTTTTTATTTTCACAAGATTTTACAACTATATATTTTTTTAAGTTCATATTATTGCTGTCACTCTTTTTTTATTAGCTTTCATTTCTTTCTTTTAAGATCACACTAAAACTGAGAGAATATCAGAGTGTTCCTTCCAATCTACCACCTGTTTCCACATGTGCACAATTCTTTCACTACTGACATGCTGGCCACTGTTGAACATTGGTTATAACCCATAAACCTACCCTAAATTCTCAGTAAGTGCAACTTTTGAGAGAGTAGGAATGTTTGTCTCCCTCTCTCAGTATCTTCTTCTCTTCCTTCTTTCCTCAAAATTCAAAAACATTTTGAATCAGTAGAGGTTACAATTGTTCATCTGGAATTCTTAGTACACTTTTGGTCTTTCAACTTACAAAAATGACCATCATTCTGAATAATGATGAAAACAGTAAATGCATCTTTTCCTAGGCTCTCCTTTCGCACACATCTGTCCCATTGACATAATTCTCCCCTTGGAGAACTTAATGCTTTTCCTTTTTCTCATACTTTTAAAATATGTATTATTATTCTTGAAATTTTCTTTTTCTATTCAATATATTCTTTATTTACATTTCAAATTATCTCCCCTTTCCTTGATCCCCTCTCTCCAAAAGTCCCATAAGCCCTCTTCCTTCCCCCTGTCCCCCATACACCCCTTCCCACTTCCCAGTTCTGGTATTGCCCTACACTGCTGCACTGAGCCTTTCCAGAACCAGGGCTCATCCCTTCTTTCTTCTTGGGCATCATTTGATATGTGGATTGTGTCTTGGGTATTGCAAGCTTCTAGGCTAATATACACTTATCAGTGAATACATACCATGAGTGTTCTTTTGAGACTGGGTTACCTCACTTAGGATGATGTTCTCTAGCTCCATCCATTTGCCTAAGAATTTCAACAATTCATTGTTTCTAATGGCTGAATAGTAATCCATTATGTATATATACCACATTTTTGTGTATCCATTCCTCCATTGAGAGACATCTGGGCTCTTTCCAGCTTCTGGCCATTATAAATAGGGCTGCTATGAACATAGTGGAGCATGTATCCTTATTACATGCTGGGGGATCCTCTGGGTTACCAGGAGTGGTATATACTGTCAATCATTTTTTAACATTGATGGTGAATTTTTCTCTTATCTCTTTCTTTATAAATACAATGATCTTATTTTCAGCAGAGTCCCATACAGTTGTTTAATTTTTGGAAGTTTGCTGGGTGGTGGTGGTGGTGGTGGTGGTGGTGGTGGTGGTGGTGGTGCACGCCTTTAATCCCAGCATTCTGGGAGGCATAGGCAGGTGGATTTCTGAGTTCAAGGCCAGCCTGATCTACACAGTGAGTTCCAGGACAGGCAGGACTACACTGAGAAGCCCTGAATCAAAAAAAAAATTGGAAGTTATTTGTAAATTATTCATTCTTCTATCTTTTCAATCAGAGCACATGTCTAGTACTGCAACAGGAGAATGGGGATTTCATTAAAGCTACAATATTAACATTGTAAAGAAATCAATTTTCAGGGAAAGCCTGGAAGCTGTTCCTTCCCTGGGGTTTATGTGTTGATTAGAACACAGGAAGGGGGAGAAGCTCAAGGTCCTATAAAGGGCTAAAAACACCTTGTGACAAGATTTTTTGCAAGCATTTGCCTCAGCTCACTAGCTCACTTTCACATTTAAAGTGTTATACTTGCCATGTGGTGGTGGTGCATGTCTTTAATCCCAGCATTTGGGAGGCAGAGGCAGGCAGATTTGTGAGTTTGAGGCCAGCCCAGTCCACAAAGTGAGTTCCAGGACCGCCAGAGCTACACAGAGAAAAACATAATAATAATAATAATAATAATAATAATAATAATAATAAAGTGTTATACTTAACAAGATTTTCCTATATATAAGCATGTGTCCTTTTGATTTTTTATCACCTGCCCTCTTAAGACATCCATATTAAAGGACATAATTTTTTTCTTTATAGCCTTTCTCTAGCAAGTGCCATACGTTTTTGGTGGCCTGTAATGTTGTCTGTTCCTTGAATTTGTTGTAGAGATTGTGTCTGAGGTCTTATAGAAATTCCTTAATTGCTGACACCAAGAACTCAAAATAGGGATGCCCAGTGTCTCTAAATAGCATGTCACCATCACAAAAAGACTTTGAAGAATTTCTTTTTAAAAAACAATAATAAACACACTTGCTGGCAGCCACTGCTGAGAACAGTCTCAAAAGTAAGAAAGATGTATTCTGTAATCCCTACAAGCCTATATTCAGATCTGAGTCCATGAATCCTCTCTTCTCCAGCCAACTGGATAAGTTGCCTCCTCCTTTTTTCCCTTCCCATATATGCCTGCCATCTTTAAAGTCACCATCCTTTTTTGAAAGACTGTAAGTCAAGACTTCTCTGTATGCAAACCATATTTTACTTTAAGTCACTTTCTTTTCCTTCACCCAAGAATCTACTGTCTGCAGATAAACCCACAAGTATAGTTTCTAGCCCATGGCTGTGCACTTTCATTTGTGTCCATCCTATTCTGCTCTATGCATATAGTTTCAAAACCAAATTTCCCTGTTCCAATTATGCAGATCAACTACTATCTTTGCGGTGCCTAGTAAAGGCCAGGTACTATACTGGCACAGTCTAAGGAAGGCTAGTCTATCACAAGATGATAAATGACCTATGATATGTTCATTTCCAGGACAAATCACAAAAATGAAAGCAATGAGAATGAAAAAATCCACGTCTCCAATCAAACTCACTCATCCTATAGAAGAGTTAGGTTATAAGAGCTAACTTATGAACCTCCAGGACAGTGAGTTTAATAGAACTATCATAAACTTTATCAAAGAATTAAAGAGTTTAAAGAAAACACAGACACTTCAATGAACTCCAGGAGAATAAAAAGAAACAGTGGGCTATTGTCCAGAAAAATACATACATGAATGAAATACTTAAGATAAATTAGGGTTTAAAAAAATAAATTCAGTAAAGACATAGAAACACTGACAGGAACACAAGCTGAAATAAAGATAAAGTTGAAAATCTCAAGATTCTAACTTAATGAAAATCCTTACAATTAGAATTTTTCAAATAGTAGATAGAATATCAGGACATGAAGACAAAGCAACAAATCTGAAGAAAATAATCAAAGAACCACATAAAATGAAAATATTTTTAAAGCACAAGATAGGAACATAAAAGAAATGTGTGCTACCATCAAAATATCAAATCTTATAAGACTAGAAGTAGTAAATGAATCCCAAGTCACTGGTGTAGACCAGGAATTTAACAAGAACACATAATAAAACTTCCTCAAACTGAGGAAGGATATACAGAGATAGATGAACAAAAGTAAATGAATGTACAACACTAACTAGAAACCACCAAATAAGAAACAACTGAGACCAGGAAAATTAGTCTTCCCTAGGGAAAAACATTCTAATAGGTTGTTCAATAACAAATAGTCAACCTTGAAAACTTATCTATAATAACATTATAATACAAAACAACTGTGACAAAAGAAATAATGATTTTTGATAAAGAGCAAAATATTGAACAGGTTGGAAAATAAAAGGAGAAAAAAGTGATGTAATTAAATTTTCTAAAAATTAATAAAAAATTAAATACCCCACTGAACATGGAAAAATTTGCAGCTAGCATGTCTTGTTGAACAGGGTTGACTCAAAAACTGTATGATAGAAAATTAAGCTCAAAGACATTGAATTTTTCTGTATCTTGTTTTATGAATAAATTATATCTCACAAACAAGAAATTAAAAACATAATTATAAAGAACAAAGAAAAATTGAAAGCTAGAAAAGAAAGAAAAAAGTGACTTATAATGGAAACCCCATCAGAATAACAAGTATGTTTTTTTATGTAATAAGGATATATGTTCCACTATGTTCATAGCAGTCCTATTTATAATAGCCAGAAGCTGGAAAGAACCAAGGTATCCCTCAACAGAAGAATGGATGCAAACAAAAAAAAATGTGTTATATATACACAATGGAATACCATTCAGCCATTAGAAACAATGAATTCATGAAATTCTTAGGCAAATGGATGGAGCTAGAGAACATCATACTAAGTGAGGTAATCCAGTCTCAAAAGATCAACCATGGTATACACTCACTAATAAATGGATATTAGCCTGGAAAACTAGAATACCCAAAACATAATCCACACATCAAATGAGGTACAAGAAGAATGGAGGAGTGGCCCCTGGTTCTGGAAAGACTCAGTGTAGCAGTATAAGGCAAAACCAGAATAGGGAAGTGGGAAGAGGTGGGTGGGAGGACAGGGGCAGGGAAGGGGACTTATGTGACTTTCGGGGAGTATGGGACCAGAAAAGGGGAAGTCATATGAAATGTAAATAAAAAATATATCAAATAAAACAACAAAAAATGCAAAATAATCCCATGCCTCCTATCAGATCACTATGGAGTAAAAGTGGTCTTCAATAGCAACAAAAACAACAGAAAACCCACATACATGTGGAAACTGAACAATATTCTACTCAATGATAACTTGGTCAAGGAAGAAATAAAGAAAGAAATTAAGGACTTTTTAGAACTTAGTGAACATGAAGACGCAACAAACCCAAATCTATGGGACACAATGAAAGCAGTGCTAAGAGGAAAACTCAAAGCCCTCAGTGCCTCCAAAAAGAAAATGGAGAGAGCATACTCTAACAGCTTAATGGCACACATGAAAGCCCTGGAACAAAAAGAAGCTATTTCACCCAGGAGGAGTAGAAGGCAGGAAATCATCAAACTCAGGGACAAAATCAATCAAGTAGAAACAAAGAGAACCATACAAAGAATCAACAAAACCAGGAGCTGGTTCTTTGAGAAAATCAACAAGATAGATAAACCCTTAGCCAGACTAACCAAAGGGCACAGAGACAGTATACAGATTAACAAACTTAGAAATGAAAAGGGAGATATTACAACATAAACTGAAGAAATTCAAAAAATCATTAGATCCTACTACAAAAGCCTATACTCAACACAACTGGAGAATCTGGAGGAAATGGACAGTTTCCTAGACAGATATCCGACACCAAAACTAAATCAGGATCAAATAGATCATCTAAACATTCCCATAAAACCTGAAGCAATAAAAAGGGTCATAGAAAGTCTCCCAACCAAAAAAAGCACGGGACCAGATGGCTTCAGTGCAGAATTCTATCAGACATTCATAGAAGACCTAACATCAATACTCTTCAAACTATTCCACAAAATAGAAACAGAAGGAACTCTACCCAACTCGTTCTATGAAGCCACAATTGCGCTGATACCAAAACTACACAAAGATCCAACAAAGAAAGAGAACTTCAGGTCAATTTCCCTTATGAATATTGATGCATAAATACTTAATAAAATTCTTGCCAACCGAATCCAAGAACACATCAAAACGATCATCCACCATGATCAAGTAGGCTTCATCCCAGGGATGCAGGGATGGTTCAATATAAGGAAATCCATCAATGCTATCCACTACATAAACAAACACAAAGAAAAAAAACCACATGATCATCTCATTAGATGCAGAAAAAGCATTCGACAATATTCAGCATCCTTTCATGCTAAAAGTGTTGGAAAGAACATGAATTCAAGGCCCATACCTAAACATCGTTAAAGCAATATACAGAAAACTGGTAGCCAACATCAAACTAAATGGAAAGAAACTTCAAGCAATCCCACTAAAATCAGGGACTAGACAAGGCTGTCCTCTCTCTCCATATCTTTTCAATATAGTACTTGAAGTTCTATCTCGAGCAATTAGACAACATAAGGAGGTCAAGGGGATACAAATTGGAAAGGAAGAAGTCAAATTATCACTATTTTCAGATGACATGATAGTCTACATAAGTGACTGGAAAACCTCCACAAGAGAACTCCTGCAGCTGATAAACAACTTCAGCAAAGTGGCTGGTTATAAAATCAAATCAAGCAAATCAGTTGCCTTCCTATACTCAAAGGATAAGCAGGCTGAGAAAGAAGTTAGGGAAATGACACCCTTCACAATAGCCACAAACAATATAAAATATCTTGGTGTGACTCTTACCAAACAAGTGAAAGATCTATATGACAAGAACTTCAGGTCTCTGAAGAAGGAAATTGAAGAAGACCTCAGAAAATGGAAAAATCTGCCATGTTCGTGGATTGGCAGGATTAATATAGTTAAGATGGCCATTTTGCCAAAAGCGATCTACAGATTCAACGCAAACCCCATCAAAATCCCAACTCAGTTCTTCACAGTTAGAAAAAGCAATTCTCAAATTCATCTGGAATAACAAAAAAACCCAGAATAGTTAAAACTATTCTCAACAACAAAAGAAATTCTGGGGGAATCAGTATCCCTGACTTCAAACAATACTACAGAACAATAGTGTTAAAAAAACTGCATGGTATTGGCACAGTGATAGAGAAGTGGACCAATGGAATACAATCAAAGATCGAGAAATGAATCCACACACCTATGGTCACTTGATCTTCGACAAAGGAGCTGAAAAGACCCAGTGGAAAAAAGATAGCCTTTTCAACAAATGGTCTCTGGTTCAATTTGAGGTCAGCATGCAGAAGAATGCGAATTGATCTATTCTTTTTTTTTTTTTAATTATTTGTAACTTTACTTCTAAGAAATATACTGTTTAGAAGGGTGAATATGTTTCATTCTGCAACATGAATTTACTTCCCAGGCAATGCCTTTATTGTCCTTCCAAAGATCAGATTGAAATTCTTCTCTGGTTTTGTTCTTTAGTTTTTGTCTTGTTTGTTTTCTGTTCATTTTGTTTGTTCATTTGTTTGTTTTTAGAGACTAGTTTTTTTTTTGTATTTTTGGTTTGTTTTTTTATGAATACCTGACTATCCTGGAACTTACTCTGTAGGTCAGGCTGGCTTCAAATTAAAAGATCTGCCTTCCTCTGCATCCTGAAAGCTAAGGTTAAAGTCATGTGCCACCAGGCTTGGTAATTGAGGGTTTTTTTTTTTTTTTTTTTTTTTTTTGATTAGTATAACCATTCTTTTTTTTTTTTTAAATATTTTTATTTTCTCTATTCTTTGTTTATATTCCACATGATTTCCCCTTTCCTGGATCCCCCCTCCCCATATGTCCCATAAATCTTCTCTCCATCCATTCTCCAATGACCTCCCTCCTTTTTTTCTCTGACATTATCTTCCCCTCCAATGCTAGATCAATCCTCTCCAGGATCAAGACCTTCTCCATACTTCTTCATGGGAGTCGTTATTCGATTTGTGCCTTGGGTATTCAGGGATTCTGGGCTAATTAATATCCACTTATCAGAGATTGCATTCCATGTATATTCTTTTGTGACTGGGTTACCTCACTTAGGATGATATTTTCCAGATTAAACCATTTGCCTAAAAATTTTGTGAATTCATTGTTTCTAATAGCTGAGTAGTATTCCATTGTGTATATATACCACATTTTCTGTATCCATTCCTCCTTTGAGGGGCATCTGGGTTCTTTCCAGCTTCTGGCTATTATAAATAAGGCTGCTATGAACATAATGGAGCATGTATCGTTATTGCATGCTGGGGAATCCTCTGGGTATATGCCCAGGAGAGGTATAGCAGGGTCCCCCGGAAGTGTCATGTCCAGTTTTCTGAGGAACCACCATACTGATTTCCAAAGTGGTTGGACCATCTTACAGCCCCACCAGCAGTGGAGGAGTGTTCCTCTTTCTCCACATCCATGCCAACACCTGCTGTCTTCTGAGTTTTTGATCTTAGCCATTCTGACTGGTGTAAGGTGAAATCTCAGGGTTGTTTTGATTTGCATTTCCCTAATGACTAATGATGTTGAGCACTTCTTAAGGTGCCTCTGGGCCATCCAAATTTCTTCAGGTGAAAATTCTTTGTTTAGATCTATACCCCATTTTTTGATAGGGTTATTTGGTTTCCTGGGGTCTAACTTCTTGAGTTCTTTGTATATATTGGATATTAGCCCTCTATCAGATGTAGGGTTAGTGAATATCCTTTCCCAATTTGATGGTTGCCGTTTTGTCCTTTTAACAGTGTCCTTTGCCTTACACTTTACAACAATTATATTGATATATAATTCACCTTTTTAAAACTCACATGTTTCAGGTATCACTTCACTGGTTGTTTATATATTCAGGGTTGTACAACCCTCACAACAACCAATTTCAAAATATGTTTTTCAACTTGAAGAGAAACTCTAATGAATAAAATCCATTTATTAACAGTTATTTTTTTCTGCTTCCTCACACCTAGCCCCAGCCATGGGGAAGCACCTTGTATCAGTTTGTCTGCTCTAGAATACTCTCAAACAGAATTTTATATCATGTGACTTTTCATATTGGACTTCTTTCACTTATAGTATTTTCAAGAACTAATCCATGTTGTAGAATATATTACTACTTTGATTCTTTTATTGATGAATAATGTTCTCTTTTTAGGGTTAGGCCATACTTTTTGTATTTATCGGTTGATGGAAACTTAGGCTGTTTTCATTATTTTTACTACTATGAGTAATATATGTATATTTATATATATTTCTCTTGTGCATGTTCCTAGGACATACACAATCTCATATAGTAACTTTATGTTTAAGTTATTGTGGAACTGAGAGATTATTTTCCAAACTGGCTGCCTCATTTAAGTTCCCAGCAGCAACTTAGGAGGGTTCTAATTTCTTCACATCCTAGCCACCACTTTTAAATATCTTTTTTATTATCACCAGCCTAGTGGTTATAAACTAGTATTTCTTGTGATTTTCATTTATATTTCCCTAATGAATAATGATTTGATTTTGTGAACACTTAGATGTACTCATGGTGAGTTGTATGTTTGTATGAGTTTATTGGCCATTTTAGAAGTGAATGCATAAGACCTATTATGGAATTCAGTAGAGTAACCAAGGTATCAGTTATAGGAATGTCATTCTATAACTCATTAATTATTTTGGTTCTGCTAGCACAATGAACAACCTAAGGGTTGTTTGAATATTTTTAATCTTGAGAGTGAACTTTCTGAGCTATCAACCACTTAACTGAAATATAATGGGATTATATTCAACAAAACACTGAAAATAGAACTATAAGCTATGTGTTCATAGTTCAAAGTTGTTATCACTGACTTCTGAGTCAAAAATTAAGAACTCATCCTGGTAGCCTATTACGCAGCAAATTTTGTGTGCATGTTTATAGGTAGCTGGGATCAGGGAAAACAGGATGGTTTAATAACAAAAATGGCAACCAAGTTCTCAAAGCATGATATATGATAAGTATTGGTTTAAGA